>NW_021620226.1:721761-761602 GCF_004785775.1 Grammomys surdaster | reverse complement strand
TTTTTTTGTTTTTTGTTTTTTGACTGAGGGTTTTTTTTTTGTTGTTGTTTTTTGAGACAAGGTTTCTCCATGTAGCCCTGGCTGTCCTGGAACTCACTCTGTAGACCAGGCTGGCCTCGAACTCAGAAATTCTCTTGTCTCTGCCTCCCAAGTGCTGGGATTAAAGGCGTTTCCCACCACTGCCCAGCCCGATTCCCTTCCTTATATTTACATATAGCCTAGAGGTTCAAAGTCTTTCTGCAAGCAGTCAGAGGGTTTGCTACACTTCCTTTGGCCTCTGCCCTAGGGCTGCAAAGTAGCTGCTCTCGGCTGGGAGCATGGCTAGGATAACTTTTCCATCAGGAAGCCTTGTGTCTGTGTGGGACAGGTAGATGGGAGGATGGACAATCCACCAAGTTTGCTGTTAAGATGCCTGAGAGAGTGCAAATATTGCCCCAAGCCAGTTCACTTCCCTAGCACCCACTGTTGCCCAGGTCCTGTGTCACCTCCCTGCTGTGATGAAGTGTATTTAGCCCAGGATTGTGTGTCCTTTGCCTCTGTTCCCACCACAGGGAACCCAAAGACTAACAGTGAAGGCAGAGATGAAGGAGACCACCACATGGAAGAAGTGCTTCATGGACCAGATGGGATGTGCCGTGGGATAGACCACCCAGGATGGGGATGAGTCAGGTCTGGGAGGGATCCACCTATGTAACCTTCCAGGCATATGTAGAATCTCCAGAGGTACAAGAGCAAAGGGATGATCCATTCGGGTGGCTTTAATCCGGGTGCCCTCCTAGGAAAGGGACACTCTTCTTGGAGACAGGCTGTCCAGGTTCACTTAGCTAGTGTTTGGCTGAGCAGTCTGCAGAAATCGGTGGCTGTGTGGGTTCTTTTGAGGAGGGATGCAGGAAATATCTGTTGTGGGTCAGGCCACTCTGGCACTTTCAGGTTGAGTGCTGGGCCTCAGTAGCCTCACACTTCTGGGCACACAGGGAACCCGAGGGACACAGGCCGGCTCTGCCCAGGAGGTGGCGCTGTGGATGTTCACCAGGAGAGTGAGTTCTTGGAGCAGGTGGGCTAGAGTGAGCACCCTCCCTTGCCCAGCCTTGGTGAGGCAGCAGAGACCCTGGAAAGCCCCAGGAGTCTCCTTCATGGGGGTGCAGAGTCGGTATTGACAGATGATGTTTCTTCAATTCCCCTGCCTCAACGCACAGGCCTCTTTCCCTCTTCAAGCTGCATTCCTAGCATCCAATCTGTTCCTGCAAAAAAGGACAGATTGGACCGGTCTCTCAGCAGCAAGGAAAGTAATATCGAGGCCGAGGAGAATCCATCTTGAGTGCAAGGGACAGGCCACCCTCCTATATATCAACACGTGCCAGGGTGAGGGGACGTTGGAGAGGAAAGAGAAAGGGCACCCGTCCCTTCAAGAGAGCAGGGCAAGGGCCAGCCTATCAGTGTGTATATATCTTGCATTATGCAGCGTGGGAGAGAAAATCAATAGAGCTGTCAGCAGTTAATGCATTCAGCCCTGCCACCGTCCCCACCCAGGGATGCTCCAGACGGATGCTTCAAATTAAACAAGAGGGAAGGGAGAGGGGCGCGGGAGGCCAGGAGACATACACCCTGACAGGCCGGAGGAAAGCGGAGGCACAACTGAGGGGCTGAGGAAATTAAAGTCCATCAATCACAGGCGTAGAGAGCATCCCCCAGCATGAGTGACAGGAAGATGCTCACCACCAGCGGTAGTGTCCGATCAGTTGCAGGTTACCAGTCCCTCTGACTGGCGGGAGTCCCTTGGGAAGCGGGTGACTGGCCAGAGGCTTGTCATTCTCTGATTGGATCCTTAGGAGGAGGGGGTGAGAGGGTGGTTCAGGCTTCCTGCCTTGATGGAGTGTGTGTGTGTGTGTGTGTGTATATGTGTGTGTATGTGTATGTATGTGTGTGTATGTATTTGTGTATGGGTATGTATGTATTGTGTGTGTGTATGTGTGTGTGTATGTATGTGTGTTTGTGTGTGGGGGTGGGTGTTTTTATGTGTGTATTTGTGTGTGTATGTGGATGTGTGTGTGTGTATGTGTGTCGGGGGGTTTGAATGTGTGTGTGTTTGTGTGTATGTGAGTGTGTGTGTGTATGTTTGTGTAGGGGTGTGTGTATGTGTATGTTTGTGTATATGTATGTGTGTATGTGTGTGTGCACCAGGATGGAGGGGTGGGCAGGCTCTCTGCCTGGGTTGGGTGGGGGCTCACTGATGACCACTCCTGGACAGCTCTAGTTACCCAAGGTTTGAACACATCCTTTGGCCTACAAGAACGGGCCTTGGAGCACCCCTCATTCTGCTTTGCTCCCCCATCCATTTCTCCTCTCTGCCTCATGTACCTCAGTCGGGCAGGCCTGCCTGCTGTCTGGTGTTCTTTAACCCTAGAGACTGGCCATCTGTGAACAGACCCTGGCTCTGCCTTGGGCTCTCCCTCAAGTCTCTCACTAATGACCACTGTGTGGGGCAGGGTGGTCCTGACCACCAACTGTGTTGTCCCTCCACCCCCAGGTGGGAGAAAGGTGTAGTTCTGGCTAAGGGGTTAAGAAAGTTGATTGGGAGATCCTGAGTGGGTAAGTAGGAGAGTGAATCATTGAGTCACCTTCCTGCCACCCCTTCATCTTAAGGCTTTTAGGGAGAAGAGAAGAATGACCTGCTGAAGCTTCCTGGGTCCCCCAAACCTGTCCCCAACAGCCTGTGGGCCTCTAAGGTTTCATTAGGAAACAGGCCAGGCCAGAGTTTGTTTGAGGTAGGTGTAAGAAGCCAGGAGCATGGCCCCGGGGGACTGTCACAGAGATAGGTGAATAGTAAATTACAGAGGGACATTGTCACCAGAACCTCAGACAGCCCAGGTTACAAGGAGAACTGACCCTCAGCCTAGCTAGTCCCCAGGGAGACATTTGGGGAGTGAATGCTCCCTGTCACTCCCCCTTAGCAGAGAGTTCCATCAATGGAACCTAACAGGATTATGGAGTGCTGGCTTAGGCTAGAAGAACTTGTTGCTGGCCCCATCATGGTCCCAAGGCAGAAAACACACCTGGGATCAAGCTGGCTCTCTGAGGTTTTGTACTTTGAGTTTGTACCAGCCCTTGCTCCTCTAACTCCATCTACCTTCCCCCTCCCCTGTCTCCTTCTCCCTCTCCCTCTCTCCAAGAGGGTCTCTGGCTCTATAAAGACTTCAAAGATGGAAGAGCACTCTGGCTGGCTTGCTAGCTCCGGTTGGCACAGCCCAACCTGCTGCCACCCACGTCCCATACAGCTACGCTGCCCTCTGCATCCAGAGAAAGACAGGCCTAGTGTTGCTTCCTTGAGTAACAGTGCCCAAGACAGGTTCTACCAATTACCACCGGTGACCGAGTTTCCAAAAGCAATTACCAGAGCGCCTCAATGCCTCCA
Organism: Grammomys surdaster; assembly: GCF_004785775.1. Taxonomy (NCBI): domain Eukaryota; kingdom Metazoa; phylum Chordata; class Mammalia; order Rodentia; family Muridae; genus Grammomys; species Grammomys surdaster. Next base: position 758,190 of record NW_021620226.1, on the reverse strand, counting down.
AGGTGTGGAGCTGAGAGAGAGCTGGGGTACCCAGCTGGAAACGGAGGCTCCGAGGTGTATGGGCAGCATTAAGAGAGGCAGTGCAGGCCCGTGCAGAGACCTGACTCTGAGCAGGCATGCAGCAACTAGGAGAGCCCCCGACTAGGGAGAGGGAGGCTCAGAAGGAACACAGCCCTGCAAGTCAAGGCCCTGTGGTTTAGATGGCTTCTCTCTTCCAGTTTCTTCTCTGGTGTGCCTGGAAATGGAAAAACAATCCCCGTGAATCTAGACTTGTCTTGAGGGGTGTGGGGTGAGAGCATCCATACTTGCTTGAAGGCCAGGGTGAGGCTCATTGCTGGTGGTCTCCATGGTAAGCAGGCATCACTGATACCTCCTTACACCTGTTCCTAGGTATGGAATCTTCCTATGTATCCAAAGGTGATCTCGATCTTCTGACCCTCCTGCCTCTACCTTCTAAGTACTGTGGTTATAGTTGTGTACCACTAAGCCAAGTGCATGCAGCGATGGGGATTGAACTCAGGGCTTCACGCATGCTAAGGTAAGCACACTACCAACTGAGCTACATCCCCAGCCCTGAGTCTGTTTTCTGGTTGAAGCCTTTACCCACAACACTAGAGGATTCCCGTGGCATACACTAAGTACAGAGATGCTCTCAGGAGCCGGTGGGAGACACTTGCAGAATGCCACAGTGTGAGGTTGGAGCTATGCGGGAGAAGAGGAGGGAGATGATCTGAGAGGAAACATCACATCCAGGGTTGAGCTTTAATAAGGTAACAAAGGTCCAGGCTCTGAGTGGGTGACTTTGGGGATCCCCGTGGGTCAGCAGCCCTGTTGCTGTTCGCTGCTCTGCCTATCCCTTAAGCTGGTCCTCTGAAGAACTGGGAGACTGTTTCAGCCTGGCAGTAGACATGGAGCCCAGTGCTCAGAATGCAGGACGCATTATTTTTTAATAAAGGAGGCAGAAAACTAAAGAAGGCAAAGAAGCATTCCGGTTCACCCCCAGCCAGCTGCACCTCGGGGCCATCCCTCATCTTAATGAGCCCATCCAAATCTCGTTTGCTAATGAGGAATTTAATGGTCACAGACTGACAAGCGAGACTGAGAGGGGAAACAGGAAGGTCGTTACAAAAATGAAATCTGTAGCTAAGTGCCACGCCACCGCCATCCCGGGCGCCCGCCCCTGAGTGTCAGCCCACTGTGGGTCACGTGCTACAAGGGCGTCAGCACCACGGACAGGGCAAAGCCCCGTGATTCCTGTTTTCTGCAGTCCCAGTATCCCCTGCTCCTCATTTGCTCCTGGAAGTTTGTTATTCCCTGACTCACGTGGGGTCCCCCTTCCCCCCACCCACAAGCACAGTCCCAGGAGGGGTGGGGCCCACCGCTGGCACTGTAGCCTTTGTGCATACTCACAGTGCCTGTACTGTGTGTTAAAAGCCTTTAACATTTCCTTGGGACCTTCCTGATTGGTTTGTGAGCACCTTGCTTGTAGCATCTGTGTCTTTCTTGATAAAATTTGAATGCTGACCACAAGCCCAGGTCTGTACAAGACACAGAAGAGATTTTCCAAGGGACGAATGAAGGAAGGAAGTGGCAATTTTAAGTGGAGTGGTGAGAGAGAGAGAAAGGGAAAGAGAGAGAGAGAGAGAGAGAGAGAGAGAGAGAGAATATGCATACATCCGGGGGTTTTGTTTGTCTGTTTGTTTTGAGATGGGGTCTTGTGTGTCTCAGGCTGGCCTTGATGTAGCTAAGGGTGACCTTGAACTCCTGATACGCCTGCCTCTACCTTCTAAGTTCTGGGACTATGGGCATGGACCACCACTCCCGGTCTATATGATGCTGAGAATCAAACCCGGGGCTTTGAATATACTACACAGACATTTCGCCAACTAAGCTACCTCCTTAGCCCCAAATACTGGATTTGACACAGCAATCAAAGGCTATAGAAGGATGGTCCAGCTACTGAAAGAGAAATCAAGAGTTCTATACAAAAGAAATACCCTATGGTGTATAGTGTTATCAATCTGACAGAATCTAGGCTCCTGTAGAAGGCAAGCTTCCAGGCATACCTGTGAAAGACTCTCTAGATTAACGCTAACCTCTGAGGATGTGTGTGAAGACTTATCTAGATTACGGCTGATTGGTTGTGAGGAAGACCCTTCCCTGGGCAGGGATCCTGGACTGTGTAAAATACAGAGTCCGTGCCAGATGACAGGACAACACGGATGAGGCAAATATCACAAGGTCACCTCCATATGAAGAGCTAAAGGCAATCAATGGCTGGGAGAGAGAGAGGGAGACAGAGAGAGAGAGAGAAAGAGAGAGAGAGAGAGAGAGAGAGAGAGAGAGAGAGAGAGAGATCGGTTTTCTTCAGGGAAGAGCAGGTTATCTAATCCAAAGTTCTCAGCCCTAAACACACAGACACAGGGACCCCAAATTGGACCTCGTAAGTTGTGTGTGTTAATAATATAACAATAACAGAACAGCCCAGCCCTGAGCTTAGAGATCTGCTTAAGTGCAGGTGTTGAAAGCACAAGCTGCTGCCCTGGGTGCTCTCGGCTGCTTGACTGTGGGTATGGCCAGCTCCTGCAAGCTTCTGCTGCTGTGACTGCCCTGCTGAGGGAGACTGTGACGTGAAAATCTCAGTGACAGGAAATAGCCCAAGACACCTCCTGTCCTGAGGTTGCATACACACCTAAGATAGAGAGGGAAATTAGGATAGGGGATTCCAGAAATTCCTGTGTTCACGAGATCATATTTCCACTGTAGACTATTATCCAGAGTAAAAACTACATGGTCCAGCATTCTCTGTGCTTATCTGTGGCTGTATGACTTACTCGTGGCCAAGGGAGTATGAGGAGACGTGGGGTAAAGGGAAGAGGAATGCTTTTTCTGTCCTTTCCTCCTTTCTGTTGGCTGGTCTGTGGATGTGATGGCTGGTGCAGCAGCAGCCATCTTTAAACTCAGAAGTCAGATAGCATCATGGAAGAAGGAATGCATGTCTGGTGAGGACAGTGGGCTGCTCTTCTCCTCTCCTGAGGAGCTCATTTGCACCCTTCCTTGTGCTCCTGTCTTGGGAATAAGGAAGGTACCCTAAAGAAGGCTTCTGGGTCACCCTGGCTGAGACTCAGCACACAATGAAGGTAACGGGGAAGTCAGAGAGAGCACAGGACAGGAACCAAGACATCCATCCTGTCCTCAGTGGCTTCTCCCACACCGGAAGGTTCCTGGTCACTGAAGGCTGGAAGTGGGATTGCTTACTGGGGTGTGGTGGTTTGAATATGTTTGGCCCAGGGAGTGGTACTGTTAGGAAGTGTAGCCTTCTTGGAGGAAGTGTGTCACTCTAAGGGAGGGCTTTGAGATCCTCTTCCTAGCCATGTGAGAGACAGTCTTCTTCTGGTTCCCTTTGGAATAAGATGTAGAACTCTCAGCTCCTCAAGCACCACATCTGCCTGGACACTGCCATGTTCCTGCCTTGATGATAATGAACTGAACCTCTAAACCTGTAAGCCAGCCCTAGGTAAATGTTTTCCTTTATAAGAGTTGTGTTGGTCATGGTGTCTGCTCACAGCAATGGAAACCCTGACTAAGACTCTTAATGGACTAATAATACCCATTTTGTAGTTAGGATGGATCCAGCCCCAACCCCTCTCCATCATCACTTGCTCTTTTGCTGGGTCAGGATGTAGCAGGAAGACTCTCTCTAGAGGCTGGTACCATGTTCTTGGACTTCCCAGCCTCCAGAGCTAAGAATGAAATAACTTTCTCTTGCTTATAATTTACCCAGTTGGGGACACCCTGTTATTGCAACAGAAAGCATGTTCCTGCCATTGGGACACCCTGTTATTGCAACAGAAAGCATGTTCCTGCCATTGGGACACCCTGTTATTGCAACAGAAAGCATGTTCCTGCCATTTAAAGTCCTAAACAGTGGGTCAGAAGGGATGTTATTTGGGTGGGCCAGGTCCAATCGTGTGAGAGCTTTCAAAGAGCTTGGAAAGCAGAGTCGGGTAACCAAGCCGCCTTCCGTTCTTCAGCTCTAAGGGGATGAGTCTGTTCTCTTGAAGGACCTTCCTTGAGCCTGAGGCAAGAACCAGCTTGGCTACATACACATGAGCCCAGCCTTGGGTTGGGGAACCCTAGGACAGAGACACTACTTGAGTCTTGACAGCCCTCAGACGGGGGAGAAACTCTGAGCTAATAACTATCAGTCATTTTAAGTTGTTAAATGCATGACAATTGGTTACATAGCAATAAATATCTCCTACAGAGAGTCAGATGTGTGTGAGTGTGTGTGCGTGTGCATGAGTGTGTATGCGTGTGTGTGCATGAATGTGTATGTGCATGAGTGTGTGTGTATGTGTGTGTCTGTGCATGCTTTCTTGCTATGGCCCAGCTCCACTACCTGCCCCTCTCATGCTGGGATCTTGTGGTGATGAGCCAAAGAGAAAGAAAATTAAAATCCAAGATGGAGTGATTCCAGACTGTAATCTCAGCAAACAGTGGTGCTTAGATTTCCCATTATTGATCCCCTCGGTGAATATGCTCCAATCTTGTAATTACAGGGGGACTTTTTCAATTTGGGCTGAATTGTTTCCCCTCCCCCACTTTATTTCTTTAAAGCCACGCAAGCATAGATCCTATACAGCTGCAGATTCTAAGTAAACAGTGCTAATCATTTTAATTGAAAACCGATCTCAGCGTCGGGGAGGTACTCCCTCTTATCTCTCCGGAGCAGGGGGACAGCTCTCTAAGGGTTTCTGAACAGATCACCTCCACCTGCAGCATCTCAGGTTCACTTGATGCTGGACCACTGACAACTGTCCTGTACTAGGCTGGGTTAGGGTGGGCTTGGAGCTGCCGGTTCCATCTGGTTCAGTGAGTTCCTGAGAGCCAAGACTAGTCCTTCAATTTGCCCTTTTAAAGTTGAGATTGTTCTCATGCTTGAACCCGGTGGGGTGGTGGATGTTTTTGTGCCTGTCCCTCCAGACCACTGGTAGACATTCTGACTGACGCAGCTGGGGAGAGCGCTTCCTATGTGTGTCTGATGGGCAGAGGCTAGGAGTGCTGCTCAGCAGGCTGCAAGACCTGGGACAGGGCTGCCCAGATGGCTCAGAGAGTAAAGAAAGGTGCCTGCCACTAAGCTGACCAAGCAAGAAGGCAAGCACTGCCACCTGAGAGAGTCGAGCTCTGTACTCCACATGTGTGCCATAGCACGTGTACACACACACACAGACACACAGACACGCACACACACACACACACACACACACACACACACACACACACAAATTAATGTTAAAAAAACATGAGAAGATACAGGATGAGCCTCCAAACGAAGAATGATATGACTCCAAATGACATGTGCCTGTAATTCCAGCCTGGGAGAGGCTAAGGCAGGAGTCTGCTCCAAAGTTTGAGGTCAGCCTAGTCTACACAGTGAGTTATAAACCAGCCAGGGTTGCATAGAGAGACTTTCTCAAAACCAAACAACTGAGCTGGTCAGACAGCTCAGTGAGGAAAGAAAGGTGTTTGCTGCCAAACCTGGCAACTCCAGTTTGATCCACAGGCTCCACATAGAAGACTGACTATAGTATGGTATATGTGAAAACACACACACACACACACACACACACACACACACACCACACACACTAAGTCTTTTAAAAATATAATAAAAACCCAACTAACTATAAACAAAAACAGAAACAGCCCAATAATAATAATAATAACGTGGTGGGCTCAGAAACACCAAAGCTAACTTAAGTCCTTTATTCATTACTGGTGATATTGAAGCAGGTATCATTAGGTAGCCCAGGCTAGCCTTGAACTCTATCATCTTCTTGCCTCAGCACCCTCACACTGTGGGTCTCTGCCATCCTAGCTGGCCCAGAGCTCTCTCTCCTTCTTCCTCAGATTCCTACAAGAACTGCCCTTGGCCTTCTTCAGATTGCTGTGGCCTTGGCTTCCCAGGCTGTCTTCCCTGACCAGAGCCTCCTCCCGACCTCCCAGCCTGGAGCACGTGCAAGAGAGATTGTTTCATGGAAGTAATGACTGCTGTGGACGCAGGGGAGACATTTACCTCTTGCCGAAGAGTATTTCCTCAGCATGCCCGTTAAACTCCAACATTTAACCAGGAACTGCAAATCTCAGCCCTGGGGAGACCCCGGCACTTTGTAACCAGGGAATGAAGGGAGCCATGGACTCCTGATGTGTAACCTCTCATTATTACTCTCTCTCCGGGTTTTGTCAGGGAAAGGGAACTTCACAGATGGCTGTTTCTGGTCTGTGACAGGTCCAGGGATGTTTGGATTTAGGAAAGCTGCTTGTCTGCAGCTTGCGTCCTTTCCCCTCTCCTTCCATCTATCCATCACCCACTGTGGGAGTTTGGATGAAAATGATTCTTACAGGTTTATACGTTCGAATACACAGCTCTCAGTTGGTAGAACTGTTTGAGAAGGATTAGGAGGTGTGGCCTTTCAGGAGAAGGTATGTCACTGGGGGCGGGCTCTGTTGTTTCACCTGGCTCTCTCTGCCTCCTACCTGTGGGCGGAGCTGTATTCTCTCAGCTGTTCCTGCTGCCTCCTCTCCACCATCCTGGATTGTAACTCTCTGAAACCACAAGCCCAATTAAACACTTTATTTTATATGTTGCCTTGGTCATGGTGTTTTGCCACAGTAATAGAAAAGTAATTAGACACCTACCCACTATCCATCCATCCACCATTTATCCATCCATCCCCCACCCAGCCATTCATCTATCACCTGCCTACCTACCCACCCATCCTTTGATCCATCTACCCACCCACCCATTTACACATCCATCCTTCTATCTACCTATCTAACCTATTCTTCCCATTTGTCCGTTCATCCCTGGCCCACCATCCGTTCATGCACCATCTATTTATTACCTGCCGACCCACTCACCTCTCCTCCCATGAACCCACTCACCAATATGTCTGTCCATTCATATCCATTCATCTAGCACATACCCACTAGCCCATCACCTGCTGTCTTAGGGTTTTACTGCTGTGAACAGACACCATGACCAAGGCAACACTTATAAGGACAACATTTAATTGGGGCTGGCTTACAGGTTCAGAGGTTCAGTCCATTATCATCAAGGTGGGAGCACGGCAACAACTAGGCAAGCATGGTACAGGAGGAGCTGAGAGTTCTACATCTTCATCCGAAGGCTGCTAGTAGAATACTGGCTTCCAGGCAGCTAGGGTGAGGGTCTTAAAGCCATGCCCACAGTGACACACCTACTCCAACAAGGCCACACCTACTCTAACAGGGCAATACCTTCAAATAGTGCCACTCCCTGAGCATATACAAACCATCACCCCCTCCAAACATGGTGTCCTCCACGTGTCTTGCCTCAGCACATGCATCCAATCAGCCTGAGTCCCGACAAAGGCAGTTCACCTACACAATGTAAGGCAGACCAATACATGCGCGATGTTAGCAGAGAATCCTTCCTCACGTGGTGTCCTTTCACGCGATTGTTTTAGCAGAACATCCTTTCCCCTGTGTGTGCTTCAGCAAAACGTTCCCTTGCGAGTCTGCCTTAGCCTTTCACCTGTGTCCACTTCAGGAAAACACTCCTTCATATGTTTGCCTCAGTAAAACACCATCCAACACAACTGACTCTCCAAAGAACCCTACGTTTCCATGTCTCTCCACCCATCCATCTTCTATCTGCCTACCTATGGCAATCTACCCATCTATCTAACCCCCCATCTTTTCATTCATTCATTCATTCATTCATTCATCAATCCATTTACCCACTCACCCATTCACCATCCAGATATCCATCTGTCTACTCACCCACCATTTACTCACCTACACATCCATCACTGAATCTTCCTGTTCATCTACTCTTTCATTCCATCCACCCACCCCACCCCATATGTATTGCTGACTGGGTTGGATGTCAGGATACTCCAGTAGACAGCCTGCTAGACACTTGAGAGCCTGGCCCACTCATGTTCCCATCTGAAGTGAGGGGCCACAGGGATTCCCTCTTCTCATGGAGTGCTTTGTGGGGCTCTGAAAACCTGACTGTCAGAACTCAGAGGGCAATGTGAAACCAAAGCCACCGTGTAGACGAGACTGAAAGGAGTCCTCTGATTTTGTGTGTATGTGTGTGCGTGCGCGCGTGTGTGTGCGTGCGTGTATTAGTGAGGATGCTCAGGAGGGGTAGCTCAGCTCACACTAGAGAAGGTGACATTGTTGTTTAAGGAGGGGCTCAATTAAGGGGCTATAGAAGACACATAAGCCTTAGTGAGGGGACCCATTGGTCTGTCCTTCTTACTGTAGATAATCTCTCTCCCTCTCTCCTTCCCCTCCTTCCCCTCTCCTCCTCTCCCCCTTTTCCCTTCACCCTCTTCCACTCCCCTTCTCTCCCTCTCCCCCTCCCCTCTCCCCCGTCCCTAAGACAGGATCTCTTGCAGCTAAGGATTGTTGAGACCTTCCAATACTCCCATCTCAATTCCTTCCTTCCTTCCTTCCTTCCTTCCTTCCTTCCTTCCTTTCTTTTTTTTTTAAAGATTTGTTTATTTTATGTATGTGAGTACACTGTAGCTGTCTTCAGACACACCAGAAGAGGGCATCAGATCCCATTACAGATGGTTGTGAGCCACCATGTGGTTGCTAGGAACTGAACTCAGGACCTTTGGAAGAGCAGCCAGTGCTCTTAATCACTGAGCCATCTCTCCACCCCATCTCAATTTCTTGAGTCCTGGGATTACTCTTGGCTTAATGTGGTGCTGGGGGCTTGAACCCAGGCCTTCATGCATGACAGGCAGGTCCTCACCCTGAGCTGCATCCCCAGCTCCCTGCTTACGTTCTTGTCCCTTCCCTTTCCCTTTCCGTAGACCTGCTACTGAGGCTGAGGGTTCTTGGCAGTGACCATACATCCTGTTGGTCCAGCAGAGAGATGGTTTATACCTGGTGCCCAGCCTGAGAGTTCCTCTCACACTTGGAAAGCTGAACCCTAAGCTGTACAGTGACCCAGTGATCTGAACATTTCTATTCCCTGGAAGAGCCACCACCTAAAGGCCACCACAGCGATGGAGAGAGGGGAGAGGAGTGAGACACCGATCACATGACTGGAAGGCTCCTGGGACCCAGGTCCAGACAGAGAATGTCAGAGGGCTTCCTGGAGGTGGGGGGTAGGGGAGGGACTTGAAATAAGAGGATTAGTAGGTTAATAGGTCAAGGAGGGACCCTGAGGGCACTAGCAGGCAGCATGGACCCTCTGTGGCTGGGGATGGTGAGGCTATAAAACCTGGGACTGAGACAGGCTTGTGGACCACACTCTATTAGAATACCGCTGTTCTAGAAGCGACAGAGACAGCGACAGAGACAGGGACACACACAGGCTGCTCAAAGTGTGGCTCAGAGCTGGTGCTAGTCTGGGTATTGCCCATCATCTGCTGACTAAGCAGAGACAATGTGTTCAGCAGTTCACATAACTTCACAAAGCAATCTTGGGTTGGTTAATTTAGTTTGTTAATCCAAAGCAGGCTGTGCTTCCTGTGGTCTTGAGACAGTGGCTCATGATGGACCCCGGGCTCACTTCTGAACTAGCAATTTTCCTGTCTCAGCCTCTCACGTGCTGGGATTGCAGGTGTAAGCTGCCACGTCTGGCTTAGATTTCATCTCTCTTTAGCAATGTATTCTTATGGAAGTTTTCATAGTGTAGTTTTGGGAAGTTTATTTCTGAAAAAAAAAAAATTAAATGTAAGTCCTCCCATGACCTGCCATCACACAGCTGGGCTACAGAAGACCTCGTCTTAGTTAAAGGGTGGGGAGACTAGAGATGGCTTGGCTGCTCTTCCAGAGGATCAGGGTTCAATTCCCAGTGGGTACATGGCAGATCACAACCATCTGTAACTCCAGTTCCTGAGGCTCAGATGCCCTCTTCTGGCTCTATGGGCATTGTCTGCATGCATACACATAAAAAAAAAAAAACTTTAAAGGTATTTAAAATAGTGGAAATAAGGTCAGGCTTTGTAATTCTAGCACTCGGGGGATTGAGGCAAGCAAGCTTGCTGGCCAGTTGCTTTTTTTTTTTTTTTTTAAATAGTGTCATATAGCCCAGGTTGGACTGAGACTCACTATGTAGCCAAGGATGACCTTGAACCTCCTGCTTTCACGGGAGTCCGGTGTGTGGGATTAGTGGCACCTGATTCATAAAGTCCTGGGAATGGAATCTTGCCCTTGTGCACACAAGGAAAGGATGCCAGCAAGTCAACTACAGTCCCAGCCCCTGAATCATGACAGAAGAATTCAGCTGAGGCTATAGCTCAGGACTCCTCTAGCATGCACGAAGTCCTGGGTTCGATCCTCAGCACTGAAAAAAAGAAATTAAAGTATTGATCTGCCATGAATCAGAAGCGAAGACGCCACTGTCTGCTTGCCGTATGGACACAGGTCATTGTTCAGGCGAGGATGCTGTGCCAGGCAAGGGGAGGGGCAGCTTACCTTGGTGCTGTGGGTGAGTGGGAGGTTGTCTGGGGTTTCTCCCTACTCCCAGCCATACCACTGCACAGGGACGTGTGAAAGCTACAGTTTTGCTTCAGAGAGGTGGGGGAGGGGTGGGGAAGTGGGGCGAAGGAGGCTTTGTGAAGGGTCTGTTGAGGAGATGGGGAAAGACTGGTTCAAGATGAGCTTCTGAGAAATGATGACGCTAGAAGTCCGTACCTCAAACTCCAAGCAAAGCTATCTGTGGGAGTGCACCGGCTGCCCTTCTGCTCGAGAGACGCTAGAGCATCTGTCCATCATGGGTGTGCCCGTGGATGGGAGGGCGGTGCCCCACCGGCCTCTGCCAATAGGAGAGGAGATCAGGAGGGCCATTTCCTTGCCTACAGAGGCCGCAGTATTCTGTAGGAACCCAGAGGGGACTGAACCTCGCAAAGGGGCTATCTGCCTGTGACTGGCACTAGGGTGGATGCTGTACTGACGTCATAACTGTTGTCTCTGAGAATTTAATACGCGCATACTCTGCTTGACGGTCACCTGAGAGCTTTACGAATGCCGCTACCACAGTCCTGGATGTATTTGTAGCCTCTCGTATCCAGCCAGGGAAAGCGAGTCTCTTGAAGACAGCGTCCTTGTGGTGTGACTTCCAGACTTTGGGCTCTTTGCCTCCCAGACCCAAGCTCTCAGCTCCTGAAAATGCGCAGTAGGAAGGAGACTCCTGAGTATGGCTGTGTTCCCGTGGAGTGACAGTGATGGAGCTCTCAACATCACATGATGGATCACAACTAGGTTAGCTACTTTTCTCAGTGCTGTGACAAAACACCCGGCAGGGACAGCTTAAGGGAAGCAAAAGTTTATTACGGCTCAGGGTTTCAGAGGAATTGCGGAAGTCTATCACGGCTGGCATCATGGCCGGAGGCGGGGCAGAGCAGCTGTTCACATTCTGTTGGATGAGAAAGCAGAGCAGGATGGGGGCCAGCAGTGGGTACAACCAGAGCAGGGGCTTGCTGCTAATGACCTGCTAGCACCGGTGAGGCCGGGCTACCTAAGCCTGAGCTGCTGGAGCCAGGTGAGAGGAGGTGGGATGGTCAGCTGACCTGTGTCTTCATGTCCTACTAGTTGGCTACTGTGTGGATAAATAAAAGAGCCTGTGTGGGAGAATCAGAGTCCTCCAGGCCCTGTCTCCTGACATTTCTAAGCCTGGTGCTTGACTTCTAGGCCTGAGGTGATGGGTAGGGCCGCAGATTCTGATCCAATGTAGAGATACAGAAAGCCAGGCAGCTCTCTCCAGGTTGGCAGAGAAAAGTGAGGGGCTGAGAAGCATGGTGGCTTCGCAGCTTGAAGAGCGAGCATTTGCTGGAAACTTCCAGAAGAGACTGGGTTTTGGAGAGAGTCTGGGAGGGAAGAGAAAGAAGCTGTTGGCAGGGGCCCAGTGGAGGCTGGGGCTACCAGGCAGACCAGGATGGCGCCTCTCCATCATTTAACTTTATTTTTCGACTGGTGGTATCACTCACTTGAATGCAGATCATAAAAATTACAATTGATGTTTCAATTAGTTATAATTTACGGAGTGATTACATTTAATTTCTCTTTTATTGTATTTTAATGGCTTCAAATTTCTTGTTGATGAGATTCAGCCTCATGATCTGAAGTCACAGGCCACGGGGTGGAGATTGGGCTCAGGTTCTCGCCGGGGCAGGTGGGCACGGCACAGTTCTGGAGCCCCTTGCTTCTGCTGGGGTGTCCTCAGCTGACCCAGAAGCCTTATAGCCTCTGCTGCCTGGGATGGGGTGTTTGGCATGGAAGGGGAGAGGCAGGGTATGCAGGCGGCAGGCGGAGCTCGGGGCTCCGCTGCCCCCAGCTGTCTCCACGGTCTTGCTAATGGGAAAGGAGATTTGTGTGTTCTTAAGGATCTGGCAGAACGAGGCAGAGAGAGGGTGGGTGAGGAGCCGGAAACAGACTCTGAATCAAGACAACTCTGGGAGAGGCTCAACCCTGAAACCCAAGTGCTGTTAGGGGTGTGTGTGTGTGTGTGTAGTGTATGTGTGTAGTGTATTTGTGTATGTGTGTGTGTATGTATGTGTGTGTATAGTATGTGTGTAGTGTGTGTACGTGTGTGTAGAGTATTTGTATATTGTGTGTGTATGTGTGTGTAGAGTATTTGTGTATTGTGTGTATGTGTGTGCGTATGTGTGTAGCATGTGTAGAGTATGTGTGTAGTGTATGTGTTTGTATGTGTGTAATGTGTGTGTGTGTGTGTGAAAACTGTGTCAAGGATGGCTTAGTGATTAAGAATGCCGTCTGTTGCCGGGTGGTGGTGGCGCACGCCTTTAATCCTAGCACTTGGGAGGCAGAGGCAGGCGGATTTCTGAGTTTGAGGCCAGCCTGGTCTACAGAGTGAGTTCCAGGACAGCCAGGACTACACAGAGAAACCCTGTCTTGAAAAACAAAACAAAACAAAAAAAGAATGCCGTCTGTAACTCCAGTTCAAAAGGATCGAAGGTCTTCTTTTGGCCTTCAAGGACACAGGCCTGCAGGTGATATACATAGATACATGAAGGCAAAACATCATAAAATTAAGAAAAAAAAAAAAAACCCAGCAACAAACCAACCCCCAAATCAACCAAACCAAAAACTGCCTTCCCTCAACTGGCCTAGGGCAGTCGGTGGCTCGGTTACCTGTTGCTTAATAAATACCAGGGAGGATGCAAAGGGCACAGGCACTCTTAGCCTCAAGCCTGCAGAATGTTCTGGATGGCAGCTCCACCATAACCTTTCCTTTTGAAGCTCCAATTATTTGGAGAAAGTGCCTAGCCCATCCACCTCTGTCTTTCTTGAAGCTGGGTAATGCCTGGAGATTGTATAGGGACGTTCAGCTGCCAGCTGCCGAGGAAGGGCCCACACTGTGCAGTGTACGATAGTGGATAGTGGCTTTGTAGCCCTGCTCCGTGCTTGGACCTCAGCCCTGCTGTGCAACCACCCAGGCTATAGAGGATGAGGGACAGGGCTGCCCCTCTGAGGAACTGGGTAATTGGAGACAAGCCTCAGGGCGTCTGGCCGCGCTGCCACTAGGTAGCGCTCACCACGCCACCGGCTTTGAAGGGGGCTTCAAAGACTCTCCAGGAAAAGCAAGCTGGACTCTGTCAGCTCTAAGAACCGAGGTGGGGGTGGGGTTTCCCCAGGTGGCGGGCGAGAGTCGGCACATCAAAGTCGCACGAACCCGACCTGCGGCCACTAGAAGGGGCTGCGGGACATTCGCTATTAAAGGGGATACACGGTGGGATGCTGCGGGGGCCTGTGGAGCAAGCAGCTGGACTCCCGGTTCTCTGTCCACGGGCAGGCACTCGGGGCGATGCAGATGGCTTTGTCCTCAGCCCTCTCTCCTACACAGTCAAGTCAGCGGGAGGTGGCAGCTCGCCTGCCAATGTGGCCCTGTCCTGAAAACCATAATAGAGAAGAGAAGACATCTCAGAGAGTGAAGGGTCCAGGAGGCAGGAGAAAGGCCTGGACAGTGACTGCGCTTTTCAACTTCAGATAATTAAATTAGACAAGAAATGTGAAGACCTAGTCAGGTGATCCTGCCTTCCTGACCCTGTCATAGACTTAAACAAAACAAAACAAAACAAAACAAAACAAAACAAAACAAAACAAAACAAAACAAAACAAAACAAAACAAGCTAGCCTACTCTTGTGTGCATTCCCCATGGCCCATGAGGGCTGGCTTCTTGACAGTTTCCAGGTCCCCCGAGAGATTACAACACACTCCAGGTTTTACTAGTTTAGCAGCTATGAAGAGAAGAGAGATGGCACTGAGGGATTTATCTATTTATTTTTGAGACAGGGAGGGTCTTTGTTATCCAGTCTGTCCTGGAACCTACTCCGTATACAGGCCTAGCATGGCCTTGAACTGCCAGTAGTCTTCCTGCCGTAGCTTCACCAGTGCTGAAATTATAGGCTTGAGGTACCATGCTTGCAAGATTCCTTTGCTTATTTGGACATTATCCAAATGGGGAAGGCTTTAAAAAAAAAAAATCTCCCTAATGGTCTGGAGAATTGGCTCAGCGGTTAAGAACACTGACTGCTCTTCCAAAGGTCCTGAGTTCAATTCCTACCAACCATATGGTGGCTCACAATCATCCGTAATGGGATCTGATGCCCTCTGCTGGTGTGTTTGGAAATAGCTACAGTGTACTCATAAATAAAATAAATCTTAAACAAACAAACAAACAAACTTAAAAATCTCCCTAGTAGGCAACCCCACTGGCTGAGTTGAAGGCCACGAGTTTGCTGCAAATGCCAGTCTGGGAAGCAACCTGGAGTCTCCACCAGTTGTCTTCTGGCCCAAGCTCTTCCTACCTTTTGGGCACCTGACAAGGTGGACATGTGTTGGCCTTGTGACCTTCCCAGTGACACCAGGAAATAACCACTGCTTAGCTGGCCTGAAATATCAGAGGTGGATTTTCTCTCTGTCCTAGAAGCCTGAGGTCTGAGATTCAGCTGTCAGCAGGTCTGAGCTCCCTGATGAGGCTCTGGGTGAGCCTATCCTGAGGATCTGAGTGAACCTGAATTTTGGGGGACACTGTTTACCTGCTACCTTCTGCATCTTTTCTCTCTTCCTGGTCACATGTCCTCTCTCTGTTGGGAAACTATCCCTTCCCCAACCCACATGAGGCAGATGGGCTGGTAATTGTAGTGATATGTTTTCCCCGTCCCCCCCCCCCCCACTACAGGGTAAGACTTGCAACCTCTCTGAACAATCACTCGTGTTCCAGGCTGTAGGAGAGGATCTGAGGGGAATGGGGGCTGAGCTGGCCCAATCAGACTCATCCCAGGGGTTTGGATATTTCTCAGGAGAGCTGAAGCAGAAGGGGACTGGGGGTGGGGAGACACCGCTCCAGTGAGCAGAGAGCCTTGAAGGACCTGGTCTCCCTGTAGGATCTGTGGCCATCTCCCCTTCTGCCTCAAGAAAAAAAAAAAAACTGGGGCTCGCTGCAGTGGCACATGCCTTCAATCCCAGCACAGTGGCAGGGAGATCTCTGTGAGTTCGAGGCCAGCCTGGTCTACATACATAGTGAGTTCCAGGAGAGCCAGGGCTACATCGTAAGAGACCTTATCTTGAAACCAAACCAAACCAACACTAAAATCAACAAGAAAGCAAGCTGTCAGTTGGGGTGCAGGAAGAGGTCATTTGTGGTCGTCTAGTGGGCAGATGGGAGCAGAAGGAGGGAAGGAGTTGGGGAACCCAGGCCCACCTGTGGCCAGCATTCTCCTCCATTAACCAGCTGAAGCGCCATGAAGGGAAATCCAAGGTGTGCTGTTTCTTGTCTCAGAGGTCAGGTCTGTCTAACCACCTAGAAAATGATAAGCACCCATCAGTGGGCGTGTATGAGGAGGGCTGGGATGTCCCGCCATCGGGAACATTATTAGAAGGATTTCCACTCTGGGTAGGTACTATACTAGATTAATGACTTCATTAAGAACACATCAGGCACCCCCTGTGGGCTGGGTCCCAGGGTTGCGGGGCTGTGTAGAGAAAAGACAATACTGAGGTAAAGTAGGTCAGTCGGAGGCAAGGAGGCTGGAGAAGTGGACTCTGCTTCAGAGGTGCCAGGCGGGAGGGTGGAAGGGAGCCCAGTGCAGCGAGGGAGGCAGCGCCTCACGGTTACACAGCAGGTGCTTGGAAGCATTTGTTGAATAAATGAATTTAGATTATTTTATGGTTCACTTGCTTGTGTCTGCCAGTGACTCATGCTGTGCACATCCTTCCTTTGGTGCAGCCTTCCCCAGCACACAAACACACAGACACACACGCACGCATGTACACACCCACACTCACGCGCGCGCACCACAAGTACACGGACACACACGCACTTGTACACTGTTGATTGCCCGGTGCCACGCCTGGCACCCGGAGTGCTGAGTAAGCAGCTGTGGTCCACATGCCTGCCAGGCTGTCAGATGGGTGATTGGCAGCTGGTGGGGAAAACAGCCCTGCTCACTTTCCTCTCTGCCCCTCCCTGCGGAGGTGCGGGGAGCGCTGCGGGGCTTCTGGCACACGGGCTTAGACTCAGCTCCTAATAAGTCACTTTGTGGATTATCCACGGCCTGTTTCATTTATGACATCTCTCTTTTCAACGGAAAGCGTCTGGGACACATTTAGCAAGAGCCAGGCATTCGTGACCATTTTAATAGGGGTTCGTGACTCTCACAGGACCTGGGGAGCTTGGGGGCTTTTCAGAAGGGGCGGGATGAAAACATCAAAGAGAAGTGTGAGATGGGGTTTGGAGTTGGGGTTACTTGGTTGTTTAGAAAGTCCTCGGGCAGGGGAGGGGTTCGCTTTTGCTCCCTTGGACCTTATTCTTAGGAAAGTCATCACTGCAGGTCCCACATTCAGCCACTAGATGTCAGTGTTTCTTAACAGATGGAGCTGGGGATGGCCTCCCGCAAGGGAAGTTCTAGCTGTGGGGTGTGAGTGTGGTTGCGACTGGGTGTCTATTTTATAGGTGGGAACTAAGGCTTAGGTAAGAGTTTCCTGTATTTTATGTAGTGAGTTGTCTGAGGGTGGCCGGAGTTCAGAATCACATTATCTCCATCCAGTCCAACTGCAGACAAGTGTGTGTGTGTGTGTGTGTGTGTGTGTGTGAGCAAGGACAGGGTGCTGCTGGAGAATCAGGCTTGGAGGAGAGGCAAGATGGGGCCCAATGATGAGAGCTGAAAGAGAAGATCTGGGGAGCAGTAGCTGGGAGCCTGTTCTTCGATTCCTGGCTGAGAGAAAGGAAAGACAATGTCAGATGTGGAGAGAGGAGAAGAGAAAGCCAGCCAAGTTGGGGAGTGGGGGGAATCCACCTCACATAGCATCAAAGTATGGACCACATCAGACCCCTTGGAACTCTGTGCTTCCCAGTGCCCCAAGCTTGACTCCTGGGAGAACTTGACGTGCTCCAGAGCCCAGAAAATGTGCCAAATGGAGGTTATAGAGATGGAAGCAAAAGAGAGACATTGGCCTGAGAAGAAAGATGGGGCCCCAGTACACTCATCAGAGGGTGAAGAACAGACTCCCACCACACACACACTTACCTCCATCCTGGCTCTCCAGTGCAAGAGCTAGGAATCTTCAAGTGTGAGGCAGGGATTGGCTCTTGAGTCCCCAAGGGCAGTCCTAGCAATGTCTCCACTCAGGGTGGTGACGGCTACTGGTCTCCACTGGAGTATGGTGGCGTCGGATGGCAAGCTTCAGGTTTTACACAGAGATAAGAGAGGTTATTGGCTGCCTCCCTTGGTTCCTCCCCCACAGACTCTCAAGTTCCGTCATTAGAGACTGTGATTTATTTAGGTCAGGCCCTGGCTCCCCTTAGGAATTTTACATAGTTTCTTGCATGTAATAGACTGTTCAGTAAATATTTGTCAACCGAAGACTCCATTAAAATAAAATACCCCGAGGAGGGATAAACCATTTTCGTTTGCTAACACTTCACTGTGAATTAGTTGATCACACTAACTAGTGCCCTAACGAGGTTTCTGAGGCCCGGTAGTTCCAACAGGAAGCATGTGGGCAGGGGAGAGATCCCTGGTTTGGGCAAATGTGGAGGAGGAGATGGGACCTGATCAGGATCGAGGCAGCTGTGCTGAAGGTCAACACAAGGACATTGGAGTGCTGCCAGTGAGGAGGATGGCCCTTCCCTCTGGAGACTCTCAAGTGGTTCCCGCAGTCTCTGGGAGAGTCTAAGTCCCAGGTCTGGACCCTTGGATGCTTCAGCCTGACTGGTCCTTGAAACCTAATAGTGAAGTCAAATGTCTTCAGCCACAAGCTTTGTTCCTTTTAATCTTCCCCTTTGCCCCACCCACAGCCCACAACCTTGCTAGGCTAATGCTGATGAGTTATTCATCTCAAATGGACCTACCGAAGAGCCTGTGGTGAAGGGGAGATGGGACTGGCAGCATTCTAACCTCACCAGGGAGAAACAGGGGAGAGAACACCTGGAACAGCCCTCCTTGTTGACCCTGGCATCCTCCCACACACATTTGGAACTTGTCTAGTTAAAGCAAGAACAAATGTACGACTTCACCTATGTTCTCATTTCATTTCGTTGCTGTAACAGAACATGACCAAAGGCGGCGTTAGGAGTAAAAGGTTCATTTGGCTCATACTTCCAGGTCACAATCCGTCACTGAGGGAAGCCAAGGTAGGAACTCAGCACAGGGACCTAAAGGCAGGACCCATAGAGGAAAGCTTCTGGCTTGCTCACTCCAAGCTCCTGTTTAACAGGCTTTCTCTATTTTACTATTTTATTTTAAAGTATCTATCTATCTATCTATCTATCTATCTATCTATCTATCATCCATCTACCTACCTACCTACCTACGAGACAGGGTTTCATTATGTAGCCCTTGGCTGGCCTGGAACTCTCTATGTAGACCAGTTTGCCTCGAACTCATAGAGATCCACCTTCCTCTGCTTCCCCAATGCTGGGATTAAATGCTTGTTTAATTATGCCTGGCACTAGCTGGCTCTCTTATATAGCCCAGGACCACCTTCATAGAGAATGGTGCTGCCCACAGTGGGTTGACCCTTCAGCATTAGTAAATAATCAAGACGACTCCCCACAGACATCATCCTGGAAATCCATCAGTTGAGACCCCCTTCTCAGGTGACTCTAGGCTCTGTTGACAGTTAAAGGTAACTAGATGTGCTGGGCAGTTTTATGTCAACTAGACACAAGCTAAAGTCACTGGAATGGAGGGAGTCTCAATTGAGAAAATGCCTCCAGAAGATCAGGCTACAGAAAAGCCTGTAGGGCATTTTCTTAATTAGTAGTTGATGGGAGAAGGCCCCACCTCTTGTGGGTGGAGCATCCCTGGGCTGGTGGCCCTGGGTTCTATAAGAAAGCAGGCTGAGCAAGCCATGGGAAGTAAGCCAATAAAGTAGTAAGCCAAAAACCGGGTGGTGGTAGTGCACACCTTTAATCCCAGCACTTGGGAGGCAGAGGCAGGCAGATTTTTGAGTTCGAGAGTTCTAGGCTAGCCTGGTCTACAGAGTGAGTTCCAGGACAGCCAGGGCTACACAGAGAAACCCTGTCTCAAAAAACCAAGCCAAAGACAAACAAACAAACAAACAAAAAAACAAAAAAAAAACCAACAAAAAAACAAAAACAAAACCAAAAAAGTAGTAAGCCAAATAAGCCCTTTCCTCCCCAAGTTTTGCTTTGCTCCTGGTATTTTATTATAGCAATAGTAACCCTAACTAAGACACTGGGACACTTTGTAAGGGACACTTCATATCTCCTCAAACAGGAGACATACAAAATCCCAACAGCCATTCCGTTTACCTTTGAGTAACAGCCATGACTCTGAGGTTTGTGTGGTGTTGAGTACCTCCCAGGTTTATCTGCAGCCCCTTAGGAATACTCTGGAACTTGAAGACCAAATTGGAAAAGAAACCAGTGCCAACAAGCTTGGTATAAAATAAAGAGGGAAAAGAGCCAGCAATTAGTTAACATATGGAAGTATAAACATGTATACACAAACCAGGATGAGTGGAATCGGAAGTTCCTTGTGTGTGTGTGTGTATGATGTGTGTGCAAGCACACATGTGCACATTCATGGGTGTGGATGTGGGTGTGCCTATGGCAGGATGTCTTGTGGAGATCCGAGGACAATCCTGAGTGCTGGTCCCTGCCTTGTCTATGTCAGGATTTCTGTGCTGTTTGTGTGCTGCGTATGCCAAGCTAGCTGGCCCATGAGCTTTTGGGATTTCCTTCATTTCCAGCCCTACTTCCCTGTAGGATTACTGGGATTACATGATTGTGCTGTGTATCTGGCTTTTATGTGGTTATGGGCATTTGAACTCAAGTCTCTGTTTTTTTGTTGTTTTGTTCTTTTGAGACAGGATCTTTCATGTAGCTCTGGCTGTCCTGGAACTCCCTCTGTAGACCAGGCTCATGACCACAGTCCATGCCATCACTGCCACTCAGAAGACTATGGATGGCCCCTCTGGAAAGCTGTGGTATGATGGCTGTGGGGCTGCCCAGAACCTCATCCCTGCATCCACTGGTGCTGCCAAGGCTGTGGGCAAGGTCATCCCAGAGCTGAACGGGAAGCTCACTGGCATGGCTTCCGTGTTCCTACCTCCAATATATCCCTTGTGGATCTGACATACCGCCTGGAGAAACCTGCCAAGTATGATGACATTAAGAAGGTGGTGAAGCAGGCATCTGAGGGCCCACTGAAGGGCATCCTGGGCTACACTGAGGACTAGGTTGTCTCCTGCGACTTCAACAGCAACTCCCACTCTTTCACCTTTGATGCTGGGGCTGGCATTGCTCTCAATGACAACTTTGTAAAGCTCATTTCCTGGTATGACAATGAATACGGCTACAGCAACAGGGTCGTGGACCTCATGGCCTTCATGGCCTCCAAGGAGTAAAAAGCCCTGGACCACCCACCCCAGCAAGGACACTGAGAGCAAGAGAGAGACCCTCGGCTACTGAGGAGTCCCTTTCCCCAACACTGAGCATCTCCCTCACAATTGCCATCCTAGACCCCCATAATAACTGGAGAGGCCCAGGGAGGCTCCCTGCTCTGTTGAATTCCATCAATAAAATTTGCTGCACTCAAAAAAAAAAAGAAAAGAAATTTTTCTGAACTCTTTGATCCCACATGTAGCAATGACCTCATTTCTCCTCTGTTATAGAAGAATACCTATTTTCTTTGTTTACTTAGTCTAAAGAGTCTAAAACGCCCAGGGTCAGTCTCACCGTCCAATTTAGAGCAGCCATCCTTTGGTCTCTGATAAAAACACTGGTCTCTAAAGCAATGGTTCCTTGCCTGGATCTTTCATTTTTTCCTTTAAAAATTATTTATTTCATCTTATGTGCATGAGTGTTTTGCCTGCATGAATGAACAGGCCGGCAGAAGGTTGAGACCCCTTGGAACTGGGTTGCAGGCAGTTGTAAGCTGTGATGTGGGGTGCTGGGATCTCTTTTCCAGTGTCCTTTTTGAATAGCTCCCCCAGTAACCTCTTTAGAAAAGTGCACAGGAAGATCGTTGACTTTTTAAATTTTTGGATGTCTGAGACTTTTTCTTCAGTGGTCCTTTGCTTGATACGTTTCCAACAGAGTGTCTTCCTGGCATGTCTGACATCTTCTGGGACCTGGATTTTTTGTTGGGAGCTGATTTTTTTTTCCTTCTTTGTAAGACATTTCTTCTTTCTCTAGAGAATCTGAAAAATCCTGGATGGATTCATGTTTTCCGAGGGTGAATTCTGCGTGTGGTTGTTTTTAATTAGTTTTACTTAGAAGTTCCCTTTGTTAGCTGAATGTTTCATTTTACGTTGACTTTGGGAAGTACCACATTAAACAAAATTTATTTATGTTTTATTTTTATATGTTCATGCCTGCATGAGTTTGTGTTCTACGCATGTGCAGGGACCATTGGAGATGCTAAGAGGGTCCAGATCTAGCCCCTGGAACTGGAGCTGCAGGTGGCTTTGAACCACTGTGTGGGTGCTGGGAGCTGAACCTGGGTCATTTGCAAGAACAGCCTGTGCTGTTGACTACTGAGTCAGCTCTCCAGCACCTCCCCATCCCCACTGGCCTTCTTTGAGACAGGTTCTTACTATGTAGCTCTGGATGACCTATGTCTTAGTCAGGGTTTCTATTCCTGTACAAACATCATGACCAAGAAGCAAGTTGGGGAGGAGGAAAGGGTTTATTCACCTTACACTTCCACATTGCAGTTCATTACCCAAGGAAGTCAGAACTGGAACTCAAGCAGGTCAGGAAGCAGGCCATGGAGGGATGTTACTTACTGGCTTGTTTCCCCTGGCTTGCTCAGCTTGCTTTCTTATAGAACCCAAGACTACCAGCCCAGGGATGGCACCACCCACAACGGGCAGGGCCCTTGATCACTAATTGAGAAAATGCCTTACAGCTGGATCTCATGGAGGCATTTCCTCAAGGGAGGCTCCTTTCTCTGTGGTAACTCCAGCTTGTGTCAACGTGACATAAAGCCAGCCAGGACAGCCCAGAACTCACAGAAATCCACTTGCCTCTGCTTCTCAAGTGCTGGGATTAAAGGTGTGTGCCACCATGCCAAGCTTAGTATGTATTCTTCAGTAGTTTATTCTTCTGTTTTGTCTTGTCTCTCTTTCTGAAATGCCTCTTAGCCACATGATGGATCTCCTGGATTTGTCTGATGAGTCTCTTTTCTCATATTATACATAACTTTTATTTTCCCCTCTTCCCTTTACGTTCCAGAGATTTCCTTAGCTTTATCTTATAATCTTAACTGTATCTTATACATCCCATCTACAGCCTGTGTGTTTCAAGAGCTTTATGATAAAATTTAAATTCTTTGTTTTTTAAAGATTTATTCATTTTTAGGTGCATCGATATTTTTACCTTGCACAGATGTCTGAGCAAAGGTGTCAGAACCCCTGCAACTGGAGTTACAGACAGTTAGTTATGAGCTGCCATATGGGTGCTGGGTCCTCTGGAAGAGCAGTCAGTGCTCTCAATCACTGAGCCATCTCTCCAGCCCCAAGATTTGAATTCTAATAACTTGTTGTTGTTTTCTGACCACTGTTTATTCATTGAGGTCCATTCTTTTTTCCATGGGTGCAGTGGTTTAATGCTAAGATTGGGTTGCTGTTCATTGGCCCTCTCCTTCCCTAGCCTCCCTCCCTCTCTTCCTTCCAAGGTTTGAACCCAGGACCCCATAGATGCTAATCACTAAACTAGAACCCTAGCCCAATTTTGTCTTCCCCTCCCCCCATTTTCATGTGTGTGATGCTGCATTGATTGGTGTGGTGAGTGCAGTGGCCTTCCGTGTTAGTGTGTGTGTGCTGTAGGCATATGCGTATATGCATATTTGAACATGCATATTTGTGTGGTGTGTATGCATATTTGCACATGCATATTTGTGCAGGTGTGTATGCATATTTGCACATGCATATTTGAGTGGGTGTGTATGCACATTTTTGCACATGCATATTTGTGCGGGTGTGTATGCATATTTGCACATACATATTTGTGGATGTGCACATGGAGGCCTGAAGCCGATGCCAGGGATCATCCTCAGTCTCACTGAGGCAGAGGTCTGTCAGTCAAACCCAGAGGTTGATGCCCTGTCTCATTCTTCCCAGGCTGGAATTACAGGCAGGCCATGAGCCCAGCCAGCATTTTACATGGATTCTGGGGCTCCGAACTCCGGCCTTCAGCTTGTGTGAAAACTGCTTGAAGTACTGAGACATCTCCCAAGTCCCTTACTTTCTTTTTAAATCTTGAAATTTGTCTAATGAATCTCATTTTTAAATTTCTGCTTAAGGATCAAGGACATGCCAGGTACAGTGGCCTACGCTTTTTAATCCCAGTACTCAGGAGGCAGAGGCAGGCAGATCTCTGTGAGTACAAGGCCAGCTTGATCTACATAGCAAGTTCTAGGCCAGCCAGAGCCACACAGTGAGACTCTGTCTCAAAAACACCAAATTAACATAAAAAAGTAAAGGAATGAAGAATGTTCTTGGTGTCTTTTCTGTTTCTGTAAAACAAAACACCTGTGACTTTTTTTTTCTTTTGGGGTGTAGGGGACAGAATCTTGCTATGTACTCAGACTGTGCCTAAATCTACTATTCCCTTGCCTCAGCCTTCCTTCCGAGTGCTGGGATGACAGGCATGTGTCACCAAGTCAGTCTTTCTGGCTTTGTAACAACTCAGTGTCACAGGAATCTGTGAGCAGCACACTAACCTTTTCTGAGGGTGGTGCCCCATAATGACACCCTGCCTTCCCGAGGTCCCAGTGCCCCTCATCAACACTGCACTGAAGACGGAATTTCCAACACGTGACCCTCTGGGGGACACATTCGAACAGTGTCCAAGCTGGAGCAGGGTCGCTATTCTTGGAAGCTGATTTGGGTTTCTTGTATTATTCTGTGATCTTTGGTTTTTCAATGAATGGAAATGTTGCCAAGTGGGCTATGGGGTCTTGTGTAGAACTTATTGTCCCCCCCGCCCTCCCCAAGTCTGGTTATGCTCCAGCAGGACTAGCTGGGTGCTGGCTATGCAGCTGAGACACAGGAGGGACACAAAGCTGAGGGCAAGAAGTCCCTGCAGAACCGCTACTCATACTGGCAGCTCCAGGCACATGAAGATCCACCGGGCTACCCTAATATGAAGGCCTTTGGGTCTTTCTGAGTGTCAGGCTGCTCATGTAGAAAGGGGCCTGGAGGGCAATGAATGGTGGATTTGTTCCATAGACTTTCAATTAACCCCTGGCTTGTGGCACCACCTCCCACCACAAGCCATAACTTACAGTGTTGGGCCCTGATCTTCCCAGTCTTCTCTCTGGAGGTTCAGCAGCTGCCTCAAACCAGCCCCTGTCCTCTGTCATCTTTAACCAAAGATTTACGTATTTTTGTTTTGTGATGTATGTGTGATCACCTTCATGTATGTATGTGTACCCCATGTGTGCAGTCCCAGTAGAGGCCAGAAGAGGCACTGGATCCTTTGGAGCTGGAGTTACAGGCAATTGTGAGCTGTCCAAGGTGGATGCTGGGAACTGAACCCAGTACTCTGCAAGGACAGTGAGTACTCCTGATTACTGCTGAGCCATCTCTCCAGCTCTCCCCGCCCTCCCAATGCCTAGTCTTTTGAGATAAAGCCACACTATGTAGCCTAGGCTGGCCTTGAACTCAGTTAGTTCCACCTCTGGCCAGGAGTGCTGGGATTACAGTACTTGCCACTGCCCCTGTGAGTCCCCTGCAGCCTTCTTCACTCCATCCTCTCCATCAGCACTCTCCAATCTCTCTCTCCTTCCAGATATTTGTCTGTTTGCCCATCCATCAGCCACTGTCCTTTCTACAGTCATTAGCTTGTTTGTCCCTTGACTATGAAGTGTTCAGTATGCGATAGGCACTGTTTTACATAGAGAATAAAAGAAGAAACACCTGAGTGAGGCTGGGGATGGAGCCTGGCCACAAGGTCAATCCCTGTCAATGCACAAAGGAGAGATGGTGGTGCCTGCAAGAGGAAGGCAGAGGCAGGAGACTCAGCAGTCGAAGTCATCCTGGGCTATATGGTGAGTTGGAAGCCAGCTTCGCTTACACCAGATCTCGGCCTCTTTCTCTCTCTTTCTCTCTTTCTCTCTCTCTCTGTCTCTCTCTCTCTCCCTCCCTCCATCCCTCCTTTTTCCCTTCCCTTCCTCCTTCGCTCCCTCCCTCTTTCCCTCTCCCCTAATTCCTCCTTTCTTCTCTGTACCAGAAATGAGATTCTTATGCTGATGAAAGTGATTTATTTATTTATTTATTTATTTATTTATTTATTTATTGGTTTTTCGAGACAGGGTTTCTCTGTGTAGCCCTGGCTGTCCTGGAACTCACTCAGTAGACCAGGCTGGCCTCGAACTTAGAAATCTGCCTGCCTCTGCCTCCCAAGTGCTGGGATTAAAGGCGTGCGCCACCACTGCCCGGCTGAAAGTGATTTTTTTTTTTTTTTTGATGAGCAGTACACCATAAATCAAATTGAATGGTACCAATGGCGATATGTTCTCTGCTGAGATATCAATTGAGATATCAATTAGTAGTTGGCCTGAGGGTTTTTTTATTTTTTTATTTATTTATTTTTAATAGAGCACTTGGAGAAGGCTTCCTGGAGGAGGTGGCTTTCCTAAGACAAGTGGAGCTGGGCATATGAAGACGCCGTGGTGGGTGTGATGGGGGGTGGAGGGGGTTGGTCCAGGAAGAGGAAACAGCTGGTCCAAAGGCAGGAATGAACTGGGTTGATTTCAGAACCAAGGGAAAGTCTGCCGTGCCTGGAGTAGATTGTGTCAGGGGAAAATGACGGCAGACAGCAGCCTGGTCATTTGGGGCTTGAGAGGTCAGGGTGAGGAGTTGGCCCATTATCCTGAGTGCTAAGGAGGCCATTTAATCAGGGAGAGTGACTTTCTCTGATTTATAGGTGTAAAATCCTCAGTCTGCTGCTGAAGAGAGAGCAGGTGGACGGGCAGCGGAGGAGCCGGGAAAGCAGTTAGGGGCGGCTGGGGAAGAGCAGGCAGCTCAGGTGTGGTGGAGATGGATGGAGAGAAGTGGATGAATTCGCCTTTGATTGATGAGCCGAGTCTGCCCGCCTGCTGATGGATTGGATGTATGGGACGAGGAAAGAGGAATCTCCGCTAACTCTTTGCCGTTCTGACTGCTGTGCAAGGTTATGCTGTTCTAATAGCACCCGAAAGTCGCTGTTGCAGGTGTCCGGTTGTAGGAGTGGGAGCCATTTATTGAGTTCTGGAAAAGTTAGGCTGGAGAAAACTATACTCTCTCTACTGTGTTTGCCACAACTGCAAGGAGGAGCCCCGTGGGATGCGGGAGTCGGGAGGTCCAAGGAGAGGTCGCTGTAGAGCAAGACTTTAGAGCCACCGTGGGGTGCCATGTGTGAAGAGACCGAAGGGGGTGGGGCCCTTGGAATGGCAGTGTTTGCGAAGAGATCAGAGCAAGGACTGAGCTGCAGGCATGATGCCAAGATTTACGGTCCAGGGAACTGTGAAGGAGACAGTAAATGCAGGGGAGTTCCCAGAGCTAGGATGCTGCCCTCTTCTGGCCTCTACAGATACTGCATGCACATGGTGTGCATCCATACACATAGGCAAAACCCTCACACACATTAACTAAAATAATAATAATAATAATAATAATAATAAAGACAAAGTGGGACAGGAACTTTGCTGCTGAAAGATAACCAAGGTAAGAATAGAAAGTTGCCCTTGGCACTTTTGAGTCAGGGGACTAGCGAGGAGGGCACCTTTATGGCAGGCTCACCCAGAATAGGGAGCAGGGAGCCTAGGGCAAGAGGCTGCCATAATGCTCACAACAGCTGTAGACGACAGTTTCCCTGGAGGAGTGAGTGGTAGCATCGGCGTGGGGCAGCATCGGCATGGGGTAGCATCGGCGGGTACCATTTTGCAGGCTGAACTCCAGTGTCTTCACATGGAGACTGGTTTTTGTTTTTTGGTGGCTTCCTGTTTGTTTAACTGCCCACCTTCGACTCCTCTCTGGGATAGAACCTTACACACAACGGGAATTACTGGGTCCAGGCTAGTCTGGATCGAGCCGAGTTATGCATGGTTGATGACTTAGCCTCCGCTGATTGGTTGCTTTGTATCACCTGACACTCTGGCCCAGATGCTTCCTGGGAATTTGGAGTTGGTAGGGGGAGGTTAAATATCTATCCTGTTCTAGGAAGCCAGGTTTTTCTTGTTCTTTTACTTTCTCTCTCTTTGCTTCCCTTCATTCTCTCCCCTCTCTTCTTCCCTTCCTCCCACGCTCCCTTCCCGTCCCTCCCGCCCCTCCTGTCCCTCCCTCCCTTCCTCCCTCCCTCCTTTCTTCTCTCTTGGGATTCGGGAAGCTGGTTGTAGAGGCTGGACCCTAGGGCTTCCTCACACGTGCTAGAGAAGCATCCAGTCCCTGAGCTCTGCTCTCAGCCCCAAGGGACTAAACCTTCCCACATAGACCCTTGATCTCCTAGTGAAGGCGTTTTAGCTCGCCAGGGCACTTGGCTCAAGCAGGCCTTGCCCTTCTCCCCCACTCCCCCTGTCTTGCTGAAAACCCTTAGATTACATTCCTAAAGCTAGCCACCTAGGTCTATTCCTTATTTGGCCACTTCCTCTTCCCGAGGCTGACTACCAAGGTCTAGCTATCCAAGTCCTGAAGTCTAGCAATCCAAAGCCCCCTTTGGCTCACCTAATTAACATATCCAATTAAAATTAAACACCTTATCCTAACATGGGGTTTCTCCTTTTACCTTTACAAACCTCCATTTTCCTATGGACCATGTCTATAGGAAAATAACCTCTATCCAGTAGCGGTCCTTTGTCCCTCTAGGACAGACACCCCTCCTTCCTCTCCCTCATTTCTTCTCCTTCTCCCTCATCCTCCATCTCCTGTCTTTTATCTCTTATTCCCAGTTCTTTGCCCCTCTGGGGAAAATAACTCTCCTTTGTGTGTGCTGAGGACTTGGTCTTGGGAGTCCTGCGTGTCTGGCTTTTTCCAGTCTGGCTGGGAGGTCATGGCAGAAGGGAAATGAGCCAAGCCCATTCTCACTAGAAGGCTGCATGCCTCTGGCTGTCTCCTTACATTCTACAACAATAAGTTCCTCTTCATTTCAACCCTGTTTCTTTGTGTTCTGTCGAGTGTGTCCAGGAGTCCTAATTAATCCTGTATTATAAACCCATCTTTCCAAATGATGGCGCCATTTTAGAGAGGTGATGTCACCTGCCCATGGTCATTCAGCTACTGCTGCTGGGTTTTGGACAGAAGCCAGGTGTGCTAGCTACAAAGTCCAAGGTCTCTCGCACACTGCCCATGTGAGTCCTCCTCCCGACTGGCCGTGCCAGGGGACAGTGATTTCTTCTTCCTCTGACCCCTGCTGCTTCCATTCACATACATCTCCGAGCTCACGACAGCCCCAATTTCAAACGCTGGCCCATCACCTCTGTAAGTGTGCTTGAATTTCTCAGACCTTTGTCCTGAATGGGCTTAGAAAATATGGTCTCCATTACCACACTGCTGGCCGGACAGCTCCAGTGTTACTGTCTCGTTACCGGAGAGTGAAGGGCTTCATGGTTTAGGCACAGGGAGGGGGGAGTTGAGGGGCGCACGACCCAGAAAGAAGAAAAGGGAACTTCAGGAAGTGGAGAAGCAATGAGAGGTGGGAGGAATGTAGGCTTAGAGAGAACTAGAAGTCAAGAGAGGCACACAGAGCCTCCTGGAGGTAAGGAAATTAGCAGCCATCTTTAATCTGAGCATGTGGATTCTCTTGCGTGGTCTTTTCCCGCCCGGCTTCTCACTGTCCTCTGTAACTTTCTTTTTTTCAAATCCTATTTTAAATGGTGGTTCTTAAACGCTTTAACCTCCCTTGTATCCCACTGCCAACCAGAGGTAGTGGAAAAGAAAGGATATGGGGGCAGGGGAAGGGAAGGGGCAGTTGGCCTGTTCAGAAAGGTTCTTTGGAGAAACTGCCGTCTGTGTTGTCTGGAAATCGGCAGTTCAGTTTCCAGGTCTGCAGTGGCAGCTCCATCCACTTGCCAACACTTTACAGATACATTAGCAGTCCAGTTTGGTAGCGTCAGGTTAGCAGCACTGGTGGCACTGCCTAGCAGAGACAGCCAGGCCTCAGCCTTGGCTTGAGTCAGCAGGAGGGACCTAGAGGGACACCAGAAGTTCTCAGTTGTGCCTCTCTCAGGGAAGCAAAGATCAGCAAAGATCAGCTTGAGACCCACAAGCATTGCCCAGCTAGCTGTACCAGCAAGCCAAGCTGTCTCTGTCACTCTGTTGAGTCCTATGTATATCCTCCAAACATCATGTGTCTTCCACGTGCCTTGCCTCAGTACATGTGTGTTGTTAGCAAAGAATCCTTTATCACGTGTCTTTTCACATGCTTGCTTTAGCAGAACATCTTCTCCCCTGTGTCTGCTTCAGTGAAAGGTTCCTTCACGAGTCTGCCTTAGCCTTTCACCTGTGTCCACTTCAGGAAAACACTCCTTCATGTGTTTGTCCCAGCAGAACACCATCCATCACAACTGACTCTCCAAAGGACCCTTAAGTTTCCACTTCAGTCCTTGCATTCCAAGTTCCTTCCTTGGTAGAGAAGGTTCTGATGGTTGTTGGTCCCTGCCTCGTGGGCTTCTCTCCTCCCATCAAGACTCGGGATTCATAACCCTAGGCTTCCCTGAGCTGCCCTGAGCTGCTTTGGGCTTTTTGCTCTCTGATAGTCCTGAGGCCTTCCCCTTCCTTCTGCCCATCAGTGTGGCTCAGCGCGGCAGCTCACCCTCGATATGCAGGAAATGCAACCATAGCCTGGGTTCTCCTCGTGGTGGGTCCTGAGAGGAATGGTTCTTTTCTTCAGCAAAGTGATACTCAGAAGTGGGAAGCAGGGATAGAATGGAAAACTGGCTACCACAATGGCTACCAGGTGCTCCATACGTGAGTTGCCACACCAGCTCCTACTACTGGCTTCTAAAGAAGATTCTTTGGCTGGGCCTGATGTGTATAAATGCAGTCCTTGCCCCTGGGAGGCTGAGACAGGAGGTTTACCATGAGTCAAAGGCCAGTCAGGGTAAACATAGTGAGATTGTGTCTCAAAAAAAAAAAAAAAAAAGATTGTTTGGCTGTTGTCTTAGGGACAGATAGGGAAAGGCTTGATTTTTTTTTTTTTCAGACAGAGTTTTTATGTGTAGCCCTGGCTATCTTGGAACTAGCTCTATAGACCAGGCTGGTCTCAAACTCAGAGAGAGATCTACTGCCTCTGCCTACCAAATGCCAGAATTAAAGGTGTAGGTTACCATGTCCAGCTCAGTGTGGTGATTTGATGGCCCCTATAGGTCTAGATATTTGAATGTTATCCCCCTACTTGGTAGAACTGATTTCGAACAATGTAGAATCAGCCTAGCTGGAGGAGGTGGTCACTGGGGTCAGACTTTGAGGTTTCAAAAGCCCACGTCATTCCCAGTTAGCATGCTTGTGGATGGAGATGTGAGCTCTCAGCTACTGCGGCAGCATCCTATCTGCCTACCTGCTGCCGTGCTTCCTGCCATAAAGGCCGCGGACTTACCCTTCTAATACTGTAAGCTCCAAATTAACTCTTTCTTCTACAGGCTTCCCTGGTCATGGTGTCTATCACAGCACTGGGAAAGTAGCTAAGTCCGACAGCTAGAGGGTCTGTGATGGCGTTCCGGGAACACATGATGAGCAGGTTCGTCAAGAGGCTGTCGATCCGGGATGATTTTGGAGTAGAGTTAGGACCTGCTCGGGGATTAGATGTTGTGAATGAAGATGTGGGCTTGGGTGGGTAAGCGGGGTGGAGCTGGGTTTTGTGTAGGGGTGACCTCCATGGACCGAGAGCTCCTGAGTCAGTTTGGGTTTGTCAAGTTGGCTGTGTATCCACAAATCCTGTTGTACAGTAGGATTCCGATCCAATCCATGCTTATTAAAGGAATAAATGAAGACATGGAGACAGGAGGGGGGAGCAGAGACACAGAGACACAGACAGAGACACAAGGAGAGAGGCAGAGACAAAGATCAAGACAGAGAGAGAGACAGAGAGAGAGACAGACACTGATTGACTGGGGCTGTCACAGAGCACCTGGGACCCCGGGTGGCTTCGTCCCCAGCGTTAGTGGTCTTTACCACCCGGCACCCCGGATGGTCCCATCTTTAGCGGTCTTTGCCTTCTGAGCATTGAGCTCATCTGTTTTGAAGTGGAGAATGCACATGTGATTCCCGATGATCGATAAATCCTGGCGAGCAGCGCAGCACGGTCATGAAAGACACTGGTTTGTGCCCACATCTGGGCGGTGATGTTAAGAGCCAGTAGGTGATCTGCTATGTGACCTTTGACCTTCCGATCACTGGGGAGCTTTCGTGGGGACAGCCACCTGAGCCTCTGAGGTGCTACAATGAGCTAAGTTCCTGATAGTCTGAGTGGCCGGTGCCTCATGGCCACGAGAGATGCTTGTTTGTGACTGGACACGGGGGTGGGGGTGCTTGTAGCCTGATAGTGCATCTGGGCACTATCTGGGCACAGGGAACACAATAAAAGTACCTCTTTAATCCTACTGGCTGATGTCCCATTCTCTGATTGAGCTCTGTCCCTTCTGTCCCCAGATACAGTCATCTCTTCCTTCTCTTTTTGGATATGAGGTTTTCTGGACCTTGCTGGAGAGAGTTCTAGATCCACCGTAAGGTCTGTGTAGGCTCTACAAGTCCCACAGAGTCCCCGGCTCTCTCCTGGTCTTTCTGGGACTCCCTCCAGACCTAAGCAATGTAGCCGTACACTGCTCTTCTGTATGCTGTGCCCTGCTCTGTGCTTGGCTAGAGGCCATTTTCCTAGCCTCGATGTTGTCCTTGGCCATGTGACTTGCAGAGGAACTTTGAGCTCCCAGGGTCTCCTTTTAGGAAAACATTGAGGTGGAATCCAGACTAAAGAGTGTGTACAGATGCACAGAGCAGCCTTGAACTCAGCTGGAACCAAAACCTGACAACTTCTACCCAGTAGTGCCACCCAAAGCCCGTGAACAAGAGGAAGGAAAATGCCTGTTATTTTTAAGCAACCAGGTTTTGGGGTGGTTTGTTACACAGCAGTATTGCTACTATAGCTAACAAATACACCAGCAATGAAGGTGTCCCCTGAGGCTTCCAATCATCTCGCTGGATATTCGTGGGGATTTCAGCATTGGACAGCTGTTAGTATCTTTAAGGTCTTCCTCAGCCTGTTGGTCCTGTGGTTTTGTATCCTGAAGGGGATTGTGTTTGACTCTGCTTGTTGGAGCTGGGACTCAGCATCCCAGGAAGCAGGATCAAGAGAAGAGGAACATTTTAAGCTTTCTCCCCCCCCCCCCACCTTTCCCTTTCTCCCACTTCCTCTGGGCCCTGGCTCACTCAGGGATCAGTTAGAGTCCCGTCAGGAACACATAAACTTTTCTAAATGCTGAACAGGGACTCTTTATAGGAGGTGACCTTTAACCCCAGGAACTGGGGGAGCCAGTGGAAACTATCTTCGTGAGAGGCCTGTCTGTGGGGTACTAAGGCCTCAGAGGAGAGGCTACTGCTGCTGCTTGGACTTGCTTGGTGCAGAAAGAAGGAAAGGCTTAACTGCTGTTTCCTCCTGCCCACAAATCTCCAGTAGATATCTCCCAGGGGGCAGGTACCACTGATGAAGGAACTTGATGGTCAGCCAGATCAGCCTCCCTGTAATTCAGAGAAAGGCAGGTGTATCAGCCCGTTTTCATTATAGTAACAAAATACCAGAGGTTGGTTAACTTTTATTAAAAAAAAAAAAAAAGAGGTTTATGTAATTCCAGTTTCAGAGATTTAAGGGCATCGACTGAGTTTTGGTGAGAGTCCTCTCGGCTATGTCCCGTGATGGAATGCATGTGTAAACATGAATGAGATGGCATCTTGAGACAGTGAATTAAGATCATATGATGCCTTGTGAGTACACATGCTCAGTGGCCTAAGGACTGTCCCTCCAGGGCCTCACCTCTTAAAGGTTTTATATCCTTATCAATCAGCTCACTGAAGACTGTGGCTCACCAACTTTTGGGGGACATGTTTAAACACAACAAGACCCTAGCAGGGAGATGAAGCATGGCTCGGAGGGCTCAGAGGCTATGGACTGGCGCTTTGTGGTGATGACATCCCTGTCCATGGACCTGGGTGCTCGGCCAGGGCCTGAGGAGTGACTACTCAACCATTCTCTCCCATAAGAGCCCAGGGTGTGAGCTCTGTCATCAAAATGATATTTCAGTTATAGCCTAGACGTTTCCTTAGTCACCACCTTTACTAAGTCACCCTTTTTCAGTTATAGCCTAGACGTTTCCTTAGTCACCACCTTTACTAAGTCACCCTTTTCCCACCCTCCAATCTTTTCCATTACATTGAAGACGAACTCTTTTAAAAATGTTGAAATTAGTTGGGAGTAGTGGTATACACACACCTTTAATCCCAGCACTTGGGAGGCAGAGCAGGCAGATCTCTGTGAGTTCAAGGCCAGCCTTGTTTCCACAGTGAGATTCAGGACAGCCAGGGCTACACAGAGAAACCCTGTCTTAAAAACAAACAAGCAAATAAACAAAAATGTTAAAATTATATCTGTCTATCATCTATGTATGTATGTATGTATGTATGTATGTATGTATGCATGTATGTATGCATCTTTGTATGTGTGTGTCTAATCTTTATCTATCTATCTATCTACCTATCTAGCGCGTGTGCGTTCATGTAGAGGCCAGAGAACAACTTTTGCGTGTCAGTTTTCTGCTTCTACAACAAGGGTCTTAGAGATGGACCTTAGGTCACGAGGCTTGGTGGCAAGCCCCTTTACCCACTAAGCCATCCTGATGGGCCCCCTCCACTCTCTATCCAGTGCCCTAATTTTCTGAATATAAACCATATCGTTTCACTCCTGTGACAGGAGTGAACTGCCTCAAACTCAAACTCCTGTCTCTTTCTTTGTTTGTTCTTAGTTTGTTGCCCAGGCTGGTCTTGAACTCCTAGGCTAGAGCAATGTTTCTACCTCAGTCTCCTGAGTGAGATCATGGGTATGACCTGCTATGCCCAGCTGCTGTCTTTCAAGTTCCCCTTGCCCATTCACTTTCTTTCTCTCTCACTGTGTTCCAGGCACTTACTGGCCTAGAGCCTGGTGCATTGGTACCTCTTTCTTACTCCCAGGCCTTTGTACAAGCTGGGTAATCACTCCACCCCTGAGCTGCATTCTGAGTCTCAGCTCTTGAGACCTGGTGTGGTTCTGTTATTGTTCCATTTGCCACCTATCTCAGATGACTGTAACCCCTACAAAGATAGGTTTTGTCTGGGCTGCTCCCTGCTCTTCTCTGAAAGACAGCTCTAGAGATGACACTCAACAAAGACCAAGTGGTTAAGAGCCCTAGCTGTTCATCCAGAGGATCTGGGTTCCATTCTCAGTACCCACATATGACAGCTCACATGTGTCTGTAAATCCAGTTTCGGGGGATCCACCGGTTTCTTCTGGTCTCTGCAGACACTGCATATGGGTGGCACCCATACATACTTGCAGGCAAAACAACCTCACACTTAGAATAAAAATAATTAAATCTTTAAAAGAAATGAGTGCTGAATGAAACCTTAAATGAGTGTGTGTGTGTGTGTGTGTGTGTGCTGGAGCCGCTTTTAGCGTTTTAGCTACAATCCTGTGGAGTGAGGACTGGAGTTAGGACTGGAGTCTTGATCTTCACAGATCAAGAATTTCCCCGCAGATGCTTGTAACTCTATCTCGAATCCGTCGGGCAGACACAGGAAGATTGCTGGGGCTTGCTGGGGCTTGGTGAATTCCAGTCTAGCGGTATAAAATGTGAGCTCCAGTTTTAAGAGCGAGATGCCACCTCAAAAGAACAGGTGGAGAGCGATAGAGGAAGACATGATCTGCTGACCTTTGCGCATGTGCACAGGGGCACGAACCCCCCGCCCCCCACCCCCAAAGTGGATACAAGCAGGGAGCTTGCCAGGTGGTTCAGTGACCCTCAGCACGGAAAAGAAAAGTGGGAATTTCTGTGGACAGTAGTGGCCCTGTTTCCATATGGAAAGATCTGGAAGAGGCTTTTCTGGGTGTTGGCGACACAGGCCCCTTGTTGCGGGCACACAAGCTGGCTTGAGGTGGGGGGAGTGGCAAGGCGCTAAATAAAGCCCAAGTCGCATTGTCTCTGGCTCTCTGATTACCAGGTTCTTAGCCTGCAGTTGCTCAGCCGGCTGTGATGAGCTGTAATTGCAGGCGGTTCCCAGGGTTATTTTTTTCTCCTGGCAGATAAAGTGATACCTGTAATTTCCCCAAAGATGCACTCCAGGCCAGCCCACTCCCACTGCCACCGCAGCGGAGCAACCTTTGTTCCTATGAAAAGGAACTTTTCTCTCTTCTTGGAGAGAAGTAGGCTGGCCGGCCGAGGGAGATGGGGATCATTTCCTGGCTTAGATATTGCCAACAGCTTGTTCTGGATCTCAGTTTACCCTCCTGGAAAGTGGTCGTTTCAAGGAGTGCGATGGGAGGAACAGAATCTTTCTGGAATTGTGATCTGAGGCAGGACTGGGAGATCAGGAGCCTGGGAATCAGTCAGCCCCAGCCACACAGAGTAGTCTGCCACTCTGGTGAAGTCTCTCTCTGCTCTGTGGGCAGCTGGTTTTTCCTTCAGCCCAGGGCATGACTAGAAAGAGAAGTCCACTGTGTCCTCAGCACCTGGACATTTGTGTTCATCTCAAAGCCTGTCCACCCCCTGCTGTCCCTGTTTGCTAGAGGTCTTGCTCAGGTTGGAGAAACCATTCCCAGGGGCTTAGGTTATGGCAAGATGGCATCAGTGGGGTTATATACAGAGAACTGAGGAAGGAAGGAAGGAAGGAAGGAAGGAAGGAAGGAAGGAAGGAAGGAAGGAAGGAAG
>NW_021620226.1:692848-721751 GCF_004785775.1 Grammomys surdaster | reverse complement strand
AAGGAAGGAAGGAAGGAAGGAAGGAAGGAAGGAAGGAAGGAAGGAAGACAGACTTAGGGTTTTACTGCTCTGAATAGACACCATGACCAAGGCAACTCTTTTTTTTTTTTTTTAAGATTTATTTATTTTACATATGTGAGTACGCTGTTGCTGTCTTCAGACACACACCAGAGGAGGGCATCAGATCCCTTTACAGATGGTTGTGAGCCACCATGTGGTTGCTGGGAATTGAACTCAGGGCCTCTAGAAGAGCAGCTAGTGCTCTTAACCCCTGAGCCATCTCTCCAGCTCCCAAAGCAACTCTTTTAAGGACGACATTTAATTGGGGCTAACTTACAGGTTCAGAGGTTCAGTCCATTATCATAAAGGCAGGAACATGGCAGCATCCAGGCAACCATAGTGCAGGAGGAGCTGAGAGTCCTACATCTTCATCTGAAGGCTGCTAGTAGAATACTGACTTCCAAGCAGCTAGGAGGAGGATCTTAAAGCCCACACACACAGCGACACACCTACTCCAACAAGGCC
Organism: Grammomys surdaster; assembly: GCF_004785775.1. Lineage (NCBI taxonomy): Eukaryota > Metazoa > Chordata > Mammalia > Rodentia > Muridae > Grammomys > Grammomys surdaster. The sequence continues at coordinate 721,226 of NW_021620226.1, read as the reverse complement.
ACACCTATTCCAACAGGGCCACAACTTCTAATAGTGCCACTCCCTGGGCTGAATATATACAAACCATCACATTCCACTCCCTGGCCCCCATAGACTTGTTTAAACATATGAGTTTCTGGGGGCCATACCTAGCCATAGCATTATGCAAAATACATTTAGTCCAACTTCAAACGTTCCCATAGTCTATAGCAGTCTATAACAATGTTAAAAGTCCAAAGTTCAGGGCTGGAGAGCTGGCTCAGTGGTTAAGTGCACTGACTGCTCTTCCAGAGGTCATGAGTTCAATTTCCAGCAACCACATGGTGGCTCACAACCATCTGTAATGGGATCTGATGCCCTCTTCTGGTGTGTCTGAAGACAGCGACAGTGTACTCACATACATGAAATAAATAAATCTTTTAAAAAAAAAAACCAACAACCCAAAAAACTACAGACACATTTCTTAAAAAAAAAAAAAAGTCCAAAGTCTCTTCTGAGATTCATCCAATCACTTAATTGCAATCTGTGAATCAAGACAGGAAACCAGCTGGGCAAACCCCAAACTCTGCATTTCCATGTCTGATGTCAAAGTGCTCTTCAGATCTTCAACTCCTTTGTCATCTTTGTTGACTGCAACAAACTTCTTTTCCTGGGCTGGTTCCACTCCCTGTTAGCAGCTTACCTCAGCAGATAGCACAAAACTCTGGCATCTCAAACATCTTGGGGTCTCTCTCTCCAAGGCAACTTCAATGTTACAGCTTCTTATTTTAATGTCTGGGCTCCTCCAAAGGGCTGGCATCACTTCTCCAGCTCTGCCCTCTGTAGCACTCTAAGCTCAGGTTGATCCACTCCACTGCCGCCATTGTTCTTGGTGGTCAGCCCATGGTAATGGCATCTCCAATACACTGGGGTCTTCTGCTGCAACCAGGCTTCACCAATAGCCTCCCATAGGCTCTCTTCATGGTGCCAAGCCTCAAATCCTTTGCGTGACTCCTTCAGTCCTGGGCCATCAACTGCAACGGAGGCTGTACTAATGACCTTCCACGGCCTCTCACAGTGCCAAGGCTCAGCTGCTCTTCATGACCCCTTCATGTCTTCAGAAACAGTATCACCTGGGTGACTCTTTCACATGACCAAGTGCAGCTGCAGCACAAGGTACAACCTTGGCTAGCTCTAGAACACAGCTTCTTTGTGCTCTCAGAAAACACGTCCCAGAAGACTTCGCTTCAGTGATGCGGATGCTGAACAGATACAAACCATCACAGGAAGAACAGGATGCTGAATTATTCATTTATCAGAAACTAATCTCTTGGTATCAGTTCCATGATACCAGCATTATCCCACCCCAGAAGGCAGAGCCCCCATGAAGCCACCCCCTCGTACAATTCCCACCCTCGGCATTGTTAGACTGGTGATCAAGTGTTGAACTAAACTTTACAGGACTCACCAAGGACTTCGGCCCTCTGATTCCCCCAGGTTGCTGTCCTAATTGTGCCTTCCACGAGGACCTTGCTATGGGCTTCCCTCATGCATAGTCATGGTTATGGAAACCTTTGCTCTGTGGGTTTTTATGGCCTGGGCTGGGGCCAGAAGGGCCACACACAATATTGTTCCCGTAGTAAGATGTGGTCCAAGTTGTCCAGCTCCAAACAGCAGATTTTCCAAGCAGGTTTGCAGTCTAACCTGTCCCCAGAATGGGGAGAGCCTGTGCCAGCTCTGGCCTCAGAAAGTCCTATAGGCTGAGGTAAATGGGGCTGAGGCAGCCTGGCTGCTTCTCTCCCTCCAACCATCCCTGCCATGGATTCTCTGTCCCAGGCTGTCTCTGAAGATGAACACTTCCCAAATGTTTTCTTGCTCAGGACCCGAGCAACCCACCAGCCACTGGTGGGTTTCCTGGGTTTGTCACATGGGCAAACAGAACATGAAAAGGCTCTAGCCTTAGACACCATTCCCACTTCAAACCTATATCTGAAAAGAGAAAACACATACATCCCACCTGGGAATGAGTGATGAGTCCTACCCTGGAGATCTACAGAAAGATGAATCTACCTAATAGGCTGGCTGTTACCTGAGTCACAGCCAGAGCAGCTAGGACAAGATTCTCTCTAGGTGTCTTCACTATTTACCCTCGTTTCCTCATGCCTTGGGCAAGTCACGCACGACTGTTGCTGCCCCAGGGATCTGGAGGAAGCCGGCAGGAGCCTGGCAGGCACTAGTTCATTTCTGAGACTGTGAAGCTGGGAAGTGCAGAGGTGAGGTGTCCCTGGGGTGATAAGTGAGTCCTTCAGCTCCTCACCCTGTCAGGGTACAACCCTGGGTGTGCTTTGTTCTACTCCTAGGTGGTCCTGGAGGAGAAGACTCCTTGTCGCTCACAGCAGTGGCTTCGAGAAAGCGCGCTGTGTGTGGACTTTCTTCCAGGCTCATCTCTCTCTCCTACTCTTTGATTCCCGCTTTCTGGGGTCACCCACCCAGCTCCAGATCTAGATCCAGATGACAAAAGCCTTGTTCTCTTCTCAGCCTTTGCTTTAGGGAGTACCCAGTCTAAGAGACATATATTTAATAGGTTTACCCCAAAGATACCACATACATAAAGAGGATACAAGGTTTTGATGTCTCGGTCCTAGTTAGGATATTCCCAGGAAGCAATAGGGGAAAACAGACTGAAAAGATAGGTGATTTGACCTATCACTTCTGTTTTGCACAGAAGGAGGCAGAGAGGGGGTGTTGGTGGCCTGAGACTCAGAGGCATCAGAGAGTGGCCCACAGGTAATGCCATAGAACAGTGGTTCTCAACCTTCCTAACTCTGTGACCCTTTAGCACAGTTCCTCATGTTGTGGTGACCTCCCCCTCCCCAACCACAAAATTATTTTCCTTGCTATGTTGTAACTGTAATTTTGCTGCAATTATGAATCATAATGTGAATATTTTTGGAGATACAGGATTGCCAAAGGAGTCGTGGCCTACAAGTTGAGAACCATCGCTGTAGGGCAAGGCCGCAGTCTAGCCTAGAAGCGCCCGGGGCTGTGCTGAAGCCCTGTGCGTGTGGCTCGTTCACTGGAGCATTGCGTCGCTTTCCTGGCTCCAGACCCCATGGCTGTCCTCCATCTTCCCCTCTTCTGGCTGCCACTTGCCTGGTATGATTTTAGTCTCAGCCCACCCGTCTTTGCCTGGTGAATTACTTGGTAGGTAACAAAGAACCAAATCTGGGTGACTTAAAACCATAGAAATGGATTCTCTCATTGTTCAGGACACCGAAGTCTGGGTTAGTAGGGAGGGCAGGGCCATGCCTACCATTCCGCCATCTTTGTCTTTTCAATGACCATTGGTCTTAACTTACAGACGTATCACTCCCATCTCTGCTTTCCCTATCACACACTGTCTTGTTCTCCCCAGCTTTATGTCTGTGTCCAGATTTCACTCCTTATATAAGGACACCGGTCACATCCCGTTAGAGACCTTGTGACCTCACTGTAACTTCACTCCGGCTGCAAAGACCCAAGCTCCAAATAAGGTCACATCTATACGACTGGAGGCTAGACTTCAACATCGTATCTTCTTTTTGAGTGGAATCATAATTTGATTAAGGAACACATCTAGTGTGTTCCTTCTGCATCGACATCTGGGGCTTGGTTGTCCCAACTCATCGGCCCCTTTTCCACTTGGATTAGGTGCTGATGGTAGTGGCAGTTTGGGGTTGTGGGAGGGAGGAGTGGATGCCAAGCAGAACGTGCGGGGCCGTAGCGTGGAGTGAGGGAGGGAGAGGAGAGGTTCCATGCCTTGCTTTTGGGGTTTATATCTGAGCAGCTGGATATGTATGTGTGTGTGTGTGTGTGTGTTTGCTTGTGGAGAGTAGAGGTCAACCTTGGGTATCTATTTTGTTTTGTTTGAGACTGGGTCTCTCAGTGTCTTAAGCTCACCTCATAGGTGAGGCTGGCTAGTGAACCCCAGAAATCCACCTGTTTCTACCTCCCAATTCCTGGGAGTGCAAGCATACACCTCACACTGGTTTTTTGATGTAGGCACTGGGGATAGAACCTGGGTTCCAGGCGGCAAGCACTTTACTGACTGAGCCGTCTCTCTCCCTGGCTTCACAAGCCCCTTTAAACATTCTTAGAAACAGTCTGACCAGCTATTCTAATTCCATTGTATTGCTGCGTGTGATGGTTTGCATATACTTGGCTCAGGGAGTGGCACTATTAGAAGTTGTGACCCTGTTGGAGTAGGTGCGTCACTGTGGGTGTGGGCTATAAGACCCCCATCCTAGCTGTCTAGAAGCCAGTATTCTGCTAGCAGCCTTCAGATGAAGATGTAGGACTCTCAGCTCCTACACCGTGCCTGCCTGGATGCTGCCATGTTCCTTCCTGCCTTGATGATAATGGACTGAACCTCTGACCTGTAAAAGTTGTCCTTTGTAAGAATTACCTTGGCTATGGTGTCTGTTCACAGCAGTAAAACCCTAAACTAAGACATTGTAAGAAAACACACTGAATGAAAACAAGTTAGGGGAAAAAAAAGGGCTTATTTCACCTAACACTTCCAGGTTACAGATCCTGGTTATATCCCTGGCTTGCTCAGGTAGCTTTTTTATACAGCTCAGGACCAACCCCGAATAGGAGTGTTACCGCCCACAGTGGGCAGGATCCTCCCAGGTGAATCATCAGCCAAGAGCATTCATCCTAGACATGAATAGAAGTCAATCTGATTCTTCAGTTGATGTCTCTTCTTCCCAGGTGACTCGAGGTTCTGTCAAGCGAACCATAAAGACTAGCAAATACACCTGCCATTTTGGTTTGCTTGTTACTGTCATGCCTTTAGCATTTTAAGACCTGTGTCCAGGGAAATCTCTTTGTCCCAGGCTAACCAATCCTTTCTGTCACCTTCCTTAGAGATCCCAAGAGGCTGTCACTGGGCTGTGACCAGGAAAGCATTGTCAGTAAAAACTCCATCCTAGTTCCTGAAGAATACAAGCCCAGCATCTGGCTTTCCTAATATCATGGAAAATGGAGACCCCCACCTGAGAGGGTAGGACAGACTCCGGAGAGCAGAGGTGGCCACAGCCTGGGTGTGGCCTCAGGGCCTGGAGTTGCAGCAATCCATGACAGTCCCTTTTTTTTTTTTTTTTTTTTTTTGTCTCTTAACTGGTAGGCAGCCTGGTCTCATCAAATTTCTATTAAAAGACATGATTTGGAGGTACCTGCTGCTCTTCTGAGCCTCAGACAATCCTGCTTTCTCTCTGAGGGAGCAGGGACCCCCATCTGTTGCCCCTAACTCCCGCAGCTTGCCTTCCTTCATGGATGGTGGTCCTGGCCTGGGAGACTTTTGGAGAACCGTGCTGGGTATCGAACTTGAGGCTTTTCACATATGGACTTTTTCCTTTCTGATGTGTGTGTACATGGATGCATGTGTGTTTGTGTATGTGTATGTAGAAATCAGAGGTCAAAATTGGGCATCTTCCGCAGGGACTTCTCCACTTTAACTTTTGAGCCAGGTCTCTGAATTTGGAGCTCACTGATTAGCGGGAAGTCCCAGGCATCCTCCTGTCTCTGCCTCCCCAGTGCTGGAGTTACAGGCTCAGGCCATCACCACCCCACCCCCCCATCCTAGATAAGATTACTGTTGCTGTGATAAAAATACCACACCAAGCACATTGGGGAGGAAAGGGAAGGAAGTCAGGGCAGGAACCTGGAGGCAGGAGGTGATGCAGAGGCCATGGAGGGTGCTGCTTACTGGCTTGATCTCCATGGCTTGCTCAGTCTGCTTTCTTACAGATCCCAGGACCACAGCCCAGGTTGGCACCATCCGCTATGGGCTGGGCCCTCCCCCATCAGTCACTAAGTAAGAAGATGCCACACAGGCTTTCCTGCAGCTTGTAGGACATTGCAGGCATTTTCTCAATTGAGGCTTCTTCCCATGACTCTAACTTGTGTCAAGGTGACATGAAGCTAGTACACCTGGATTAATTAACCATTTTTTTTTTGGTTTTATTTTTATTGCACGAGTGTTTTGCCCGCATGTACCTAAGTGTACCACACATCTGCCCAGTGTTTGTGGAGGTCAGAAGAGGATGTTGGGTCCCTTGGAACTGGAGTAATGGTTATAGGTTGCCATATGGGTTCTGTGAATGGAAGCTCGTCCCGTTGAAGAGCAGCCGGTGCTGTGTAACTGCTGAGTTGTCTTTCCAGCCCTACACATTGCTTTTATGTGGGTCATATGGTATCACACTCAGGTCCTCATGCTTGTGTGACAAGCATTTTACAGACTGTGCCATCCCCCCAGCCCTGAGGGCTTCCCCTTGGTTTTGAATTCAGACTCACAGTCTCCAAAGTACCCTAGCTTAGGGAAGCTTTAGCATGGATATGAGAACTTTTTGGACGAGAAGAAGCCAGCCTAGCCTCAGAGAGTCTGGCTTAGTTCCTGGGTATCTCTGGACTCTTCCCTGCCCCAGACTCCAAATAGAAACCAGTTTCCATGGCAAGGTGAGGTGTGTGTGGGCGCTTGGGGAGGGTGGTGGGGGAATGTAGGAACAATGCTTCATTAGGAGGCTCTAATGAAATGGAGATCTTCCAAGGCAAATGTTAATTGCAGCCTGCAAGCACAGATGTTTCTGGGATGTAAAGAAGGCTGCAGGTGGGGAAGGTCAACCTGCCACTGAGGGAGGGAGCAGGTGGGACTGTCCTGTCCTCTATCTGCTCATGGTACCTCACAGCAGAAGAGATCCTGACGGCCTCTGAGAGTGTGGGAGTCACAGAGCATCTTATCAACCAAGCACTGGGCTGGTCCGCAGCTTTGCCATCAGTTCCAGAAAGGGTCTTGTTCTGTGTAGGTTGGGGGACACCGTACAGGTTTTGGGGTACTCCATGCCTGGATAGAGATTCCCCTGTAGACCTGGGAACAGCACACTCGCTGAGGGTCAATGAGGTAAGGCAACAACCATTTATTCCTTTGCGGATTCAAGTGAAACATTCTGTCAAGAAGCATTTATCATCTACGGTGTTCTAGAACTACTCATCTAGTTCAATGGCGGTGAGAAACGGGGGTCAGTAGTCACTGTCCCTGTGGGGCTCACAGTCTGATGGGGAGGTGGTCAGAACAAAAGTCGTGGTAACTTGGTAAGCTGTGGTATGGCGTTGGTTAGCTATAAATGTCAACTAGCTACAATGTAGAATCACCTCAGAGAACGACTGAGGAACTCCAAGATCAGGTCGGTCTGTGGGGGATTGCCTTGATTGTTGACTGATGTGGCAGACCCAATCTTGTGTGGGTGGTGCCATTCCTTGGTTTTGGGCCCTAAGTAGCACAAGAGAGGAAAAAGCTAGCCAGGCATGAGAAGGCAAGCAGGCAGCATGGCCGTGTTTGTGTCTGTCTGCTCTTGACTGTGGATGGGATGGGACTGGCTGCTAAATTCCTTCCTGGAATTTCCAGAAATAATGGACTGTAACCTGTATTTGTAAGCCTAATAATAAACTGCTTCCTGATGTCCATTGCCTCTGGTCAAGGTATTTGTTGAAGCAACAGAAAGGAAGCTATGACAGGTGTCTTGGAGGGAGTCAGAACCTAAGATCAGGCAGGAGGGTGCAAGCAGTGGGTTGTAAGATTAATGTGGCTGGCAGAATTTACTGGATTCAAGTGTTTGTGTGTGCGTGAGTGTGGGGGGGTGGGGACTAAGGGTAGAACCCCAGTGTAGAGTTGAAGTCGATATCGGTCAGGGTGCTTCTTGATGGACATGGGGGTGGGGTGTGGGGAGTGGGGGGCGTGGTCTCTATGGTAGAGGATGAGGCTGCGATGAGGCTGGGTTTGATGGAGAGGGTGTATTCTAGCTATCATGCTGTTCCCGAGAAGACTTTCAGGCTCTGAATCTGCCCAGCATCCTGGTGGCTTCTATCCTCTAGCCCATGGTAACTGGTCCCTGGATCATTAACCCAAGGACAGGAGACATGGAGTGACTTGGAGTGTTTCCCTGTGCTGACAGTGGATTGTTAGGGTAACTTTTATTTTCCTGTATGTAACTGTCATCTTTGAGGCTCACTGCCTCTGTCTGCTAACCTAGGCCCTTGTCCTGGAAGCTTCTAGCCTCTGTATAATCTTATCTAGGCCCAGAATGCTTTCAGCCTCTGAGACTTGCTGCTGAGTACACTCACCCTTTCTAGTTCTTTCTGAGCTGGCTGGTTTAACTCAGATGTTCTAGGCTCAAACTCCTCTCCAAGCTGACTGATTCAATCCTTTCTCTCTCTCTCTCTCTCTCTCTCTCTCTCTCTCTCTCTCTCTCTCTCTCTCATTGCTCTGCTTGACCTCAAACTAACTCTGGCAATCTCTTCTAATCTTCTGGCTCGTTCTCATTCTCTGGCCCATTCTGTCTTTACCTGTGTCTATCTTGTTCTCTCTTCATCCTGTCTCTGTAAAACTCTCGAAGTAAAACTGCCTCTTCTTTCTCTCCCTCTGTGCCACTACCTCTCAAGTCACCTCCCTTTCCTCTGTCTTCTTGTGAGAATTGGGCACATCCTGTTCTGTCAAATCTTTCTCTGATTTGTCACTTTGTCTGCCACCCAATTAGACATCACTTTCAAACATGAGTGCGTCCTTCTACAAACCAACTTTTTTTGTTTGCAATTAAAGGTGTGTACTGAGGGCCTGTCTGTATTCCAGCCACAGGGATTGAAGGTGTGTGCTAAGGGCTGAGCCACACCACAACTAGAAACAGGGCCCCCCCACCCCAGGAAATAATACAATCTCGGGATTCACGGTGTGATTGAATACCCTGCAACAGTGAATTTTGCGAGCCAGGGGGCTAGTGGGGCTTTGGACCAAGGTCTTTTCAAACATAGAGCCTACCTGGGTAGCCAAAGCCATTGGCTGAGGTGTGCCTTTTTCTGCATAGCCACTGGCTGACCTGTTGATGGAGACTTCTTGCTATGTGGGCCAACAAAGGGACATGTCGCTGATTTCTGAGTGGACAGTCTGAGTTTCCTTTCTCTTCTCCCACATCAGCATGGGTCAGGGACTACTTTCTACTCAGTGTGACCCCAGTGTCCCATAGCTTGTGCTGGGCTCTGTGTAGATGACCCCTGGGCTCGGTGGGCACTGTCTGCAGGCCTTTTTTGGGAACTAACCCCCACCGTCCACCTCAGCTCAGGCCTCTCTGTGGCCATTCTCACGAGCCAGGAGAGAAGTGTCTGGAAAGCACTGAGATCTATGGGGTTTAATAAGGACATCTAAGACGGTGTTATTGCGGTTTTCTGGTGACATTAGCTCTTTGGGGAGGTAAATTTCTTTCCTTTTAATCCACTGTTTCTTAAGCAGGTGACCTGCTCCGTGTTATTACAAGCAGGTTATTATGACCATAAATCCTTCTGCTTCTGCTTCTTCCATTTACATTAAATATAGTCTCGGTTACGGCGCCTAAATTAGCTTTCATAGGAGGAAATCTCGGTATAATTTAAAGGGGATGAGGAATGAGTATGGGGAGGGGTAGGGGAGGGAAAAATGAGAACAGAAAGAAGGATTTGGGCCCCAAATAAGAACAGAGCCTGGATCAGCCATTCCAAGGTGCTCAGAGCCCTGCAAAATGAAGGTGTCCCAAAGAAGCCCTGCAATTCAAATTCTGTGTCGTAACAACTGTACTGCAAGGCCACCCAGTGAAAAAGGTGGAGATAGCCCTTGCATGATTTCAGTTATAGAACATTCTAGAAAAAAGAAAAAACCACAACTATGGAGATGGGATTGGCCAGTGGTTGTCAGAAATTCATTGAGAACAGGGGCAGGGATGGAGAGGTGGAACCTGGAGCATTTGTAGGATAGTGGAAGTACATTGTGTGATATGACGGTGGTAGGGCTTCAGTGTCAGTCCATCCTTTGTGGGGCCCTACGTACCACACAGCTGAGGTTTAAATAATAAGGCTGTGAAGCTGGTAGAAATGGTTTCTGAGAACTCGCACTTTCTTGGTTTTCTGCAAAGCTACTAAAAATATAGTTTCTGAAGAAAAGGGCGAGATGGCTCAGTGGTTAAAAGCACGTGCTGCTTTTGCAGAGGCGCTGAGCTCAGCTGCCAACTCACAACCACCTCTTAACTCCAGCGTCAGGAGATCTATCGCCCTCTTCTGGCCACCATAGGTACTGCACTACTCGTGTGCCCATATCTCTACCTACATACCTGTGCATGTTTACAAATAAAATAACCTTTAAAAATAATGTAAGTGAGAACAGTGGGGGGAACGCATGGGCTTGTGGGAGTATTCTGAAGCTTTGGTGTGCCTGTGGCTCACTTACCCCAGGTAGTGAGTGGACTCAGCCAGGAGGAGAGCCAGCCTTGGATGTGCCATTTGCATGCCCAACTCCCTTCTTCTCCCATCTCCACTCTGTGTCCAGGGGCTGAGCTGCAGGAAAGAGTCAACCCAAACAGGGCACGGCTGCACATGCCTTTAATCCTAGGACTCAGGCTGCGAGTTCAAGGCTAGCCTGGTCTCCAGAGTGAGTTCCAGAACAGCCAGGGTTTCATAGCGAGAACCTCTCTTGAGAAAACTAATCAAGCAAGCAACAAACAACAACAACAACACAAATTCTTGGATGTATTGTGTGTGTCTCATGGATGTTTCAATTTGCATTTCTCTGATGACTCAGAAGGTGAAAAAAATCTAGGTCCATTTGTCATTTCTGAGTCTTTTAAAAAACAAGGTGTGTGTGTGTGTGTGTGAGAGAGAGAGAGAGAGAGAGAGAGAGAGAGAGAGAGAGAGACAGAGAGACAGACACACATACACAGAGACAGAGAGATAGAGGAGGGAGGGAAGGAGATGGGGAATGGAGGGAAGGGGGAGGGGGCGGAGGGAGAGGCTAACCTTGGGTGTTGATTCTCACATTCCATCTTGTTTGAGACAGGGTTTCTTACTGTTGTGACTACTCTCTTTCCCTCCTGTTTCTAATTGTCTCACTGAGGTTATAGTTGTGCTATTGTGTCTGGATTTTGTGTGAGTTTTGAGGAGGTGAACTCACCTTAGCAGGCTTCTGTGGCAAGTGCTTTTATGCCCTGGGCCATCTTCTTGGTCTCTCTTTTCTTCCTTAATCTTTTGTCTCTCTCTCTCTGTGTGGGGCACATGTGTGCCATTGTGTGTTTGTTTGTGTGTGTATGTGTGTGTGCATGTATGTGTGCACACACTTGTGTAGATCAGAGGACAACCTCCACTGTTGCTTTTCACTATGCACCTCCTTTGAGACAGGGTCTCTTGTTTACTGACATGTAGGTCACTCTAGCTGGCCTGGAAGCTTCCGGGGAATCTCCTGTCTCTATCTTCCGTACTGTAGGATCCCAGGGCTTATGGCAGGACATTGCCACTACTGGCTTTGGCATGACTTCTGGGGCTCCTCCTGGCAAGTGCTTTGCCCACAGGGCCGTCTTCCCAAGCCCTGTGCATTTTATGGTTACTGTGTTATAATGGGCTACCTACAGATTTTTGTGTTTCCTTTCCCTGAGTGTATGTTTTGCACTTTTAAAAATTTATTTATTTATTTATTTATTTATTTATTTATTTATGTATGTATATGAGTACACTGTTGTTGTCTTCAGACACACCAGAAGAGGGCATTGAATCCCATTGCAGATGGTTGTGAGCCACCATGTGGTTGCTGGGAATTGAACTCAGAACCTCTGGAAGAGCAAGCAGTCAGTGCATTTAACTGCTGAGCCATCTCTCCAGCCTCCTGTTCTGCACTTTTTAACCTATGATTTATTTTCTCTTTCTTTTATCAACTGTATTGTCCTCGTCTGTTTCTGAACTGCCTTTGGTAGATACACATATTACATATAGTTTTCTCTCGGCCAATGTTTCCCTTTTCATTTTCTTAATGGAGTCTTTCAGCAAGATTTTTCAATTTTATTGAAGATAATTTTATCATTAAAAACAAAAATGATCACAGGCTAGAGAGATGGCTCAGCATCAGTTAAGGATGCTTCTTCCCTCTCCTCTGGTGGACCTGATTTCAGTTCCCAGCACCCAAGTCATGGGAGCTTGCAACTGCATACATATGGCATGTATACATTTATAAACATGTGACCATAAATAAAAATAAAGTCTTCATAAATGAAAATCTTCAAAAATTAAAAAAAATCATCTGTATCTCAATCAACAACAAATATGTGTATTTATCCATATGTATCCAAATATATCTATCCAGGTATCCTGATGTGATGGAACATTCCTGGAACACCAGCACTGGAGAGGCTGAGGCAGGAGGATTGCCAAGACTTGAAGGCCAGCTTGGGTTAGAGAGCAAATACCAGGTCAACCAGGGGTATTGTAGCAAGACCCTGTCTTATAACCATCATAAAAAAGGGGACTTAGTCTTCTCTGTAAGATCTTTACCAAGTCATACAAATATTTATTCCTAGGTTTTGAGAAGCTATATCATTTTATACTCAGGCCTGTGACTCTTCTTAATGAAATCAGTGTATGGCACGGGGAAGGGTCATTTTCTAAATGGGTCTTCAATTGTTTTGTAGCAACATTTGTTGGAAATATTTCTCCATTGAGTTACCTTGGTAACTTGAAAAAAAGCAGTTGACTTCTTCTGGGGGAGATGTGAGAAAATGTCTACTCACCCCAGCCAGATTACCAAAGTGAGACCAAAGTAAGGATACTACCAGTGTCCAATTTGGTAAATGTGGTGTTTGAGTAGCTGTGGCCCCCATAAACTCATGTCTTTGAATGCTTGGCCACAGGGAGTGGCACTATTAGGAGGTGTGGCCTTGTTGGAGGAAGTGTGTCACTGTGGGGTGGACTTTGGGGTTATAAAGAGGTCAGCTCAGAGCCTTTGGAAAATTCTACCAGACCCCTTCAGTAGGCACTCCTCCCCTCCTGAAGGGAGAGGCTGAATTACATTCCTCAGGGAGACCACAGGGGGGCCCACTGTTGACCACCTGCAGACAAGGGAAGCCCAGAACACATAGACACATTCTTCAGGGTGGATCAACCTAAGGACCAATCAGTTTAAAAATCACACTGTTCTGCTAATCACATTGTGCCTAGTGGCTGTTGCTCTGTTCTACCCCTGAAAACTGCATAAAAACTGGCCGAGCAGGCCATCTGGGGTCATCACTTCTTTGGATGCAGGATGACCCCAGCACATTGGAACAATAAGCTCCTCTTGCTTTTGCATTGATCTCTGGCTCCGCATGGTTCACTCCGGGGGGAGGGAGTGTAGAGGTGAGGGGGTGTGGGGGTGAGGGGGGGTGGATGGGTGAGGGGGTGGGAGGGTGGGGTGGGGGTTGGGGTGGGGGTGGGGTCCCCTGGTAGCTAAGGATCATCAAAATCTTATAGTTACATATGCACAAGCTACACCCAGTGTGACACATGGTCTCCTTCTGTTCCCTGTGGGTCAAGGTGTAGACCTCTCAGCTCCTTCTCCAGCAGCAGGTCAGTCTGTATGCTGTCATGCTTCCTACCATGATGATAATGGACTAAACCTTGAAACTGTAAGCCAGCCCCAAGTAAATGGTTTCCTTTATAAGAGTTGCCATAGTCATGGTGTCTCTTCACAGCAATGAAACTCTAACTAAGATGGCAAACCGATGAGTTTTATTGGGGCTACTTACAGGAATGTGAGTGAGGGGTTACTTACAGGAACAGAAATGAATGACTCAAAGACAGCTGCATCAACAAAGCTCACCTCAGCATGGGTGACAGCTCACAAAAGCTGGGAGCCTGGAGTTACTGCATAACTTCCAGGCAGCTCAGCAGGTTGGAGACTGTCTCTTTCAGGCAGCTTGCCTAGTCAAAGCATACCTCTCAGCAGACCTTACTGCTTATATAAGCCTGGAGAGGGAGGGATCAAGTGCATCTACTCAATTTCAGGAAATTCCTGAGGTTTCTGAGTTGTTTGCATACTGACTCTTAAGCAGCCTCCTTTAGGATATTATTAATCTTCAGGAGCTCCCCTCCAAGATGAACTAATTCATCTCAGAGGATGTTGCTGCCCATTAGGACTAGGAAGACAGCTCAGCAGGCAATGTGAAAACTTCCAACACCCACCTAAAATGCTGATGGGGCATGATGGCCCTTCTGTCATCCTAGCACATGGGAGGCAGTGGTGGGATCTCTGGAGTAAGCAGGCTAGCTAGATTATCCCTGAGTTCAATCCTGGGTTCAATAGAGAGACCCTGCCTTGATTTATAAGGTGGAGAGTGATCAAGGAAGACAGCAGACATCAACTTCTGACCTCCATCCACAGGTACACACACATGTATGTACATCCCACACCCATGCAAATACACATACATCTCACAAACACAAGTACATATACATACAAAATCAAGCAACCAGGCATGTGGGAATCTATTTCTGGGCTCAACATTATTCTAAAAAAATCTGATAATTTGAGTCCTCTGATGTTTCTTTCCAAAACTATTTTGGTATTTTGTGCCCTTTACATTTTGAGAGTGGCTTTTGCACACAGGAGCTCACAGCAGCTGTGGTTACCTGCATAAGACTTGGACAAGATTAAGCCAGTTAAAAACTCCAGCATGTGAGGGGAGGGGATGCCCAGGCCCCACCCCTAATTGAGGGACATTTGACAGTTGATAGCTGCTGGGGGAGGGAGAGTCTCTTTTCTCTGGGAATGTGGCCCCCGTCAGGCTCCCCATGCTCTGTGGATGGCCCTCCACACATAGGTATATGATCCATTGTATAGGACCCAGTGGATTATATAAAAAGAGAGGGCATGAAATCAGGAGGGAGATGTATTACAGGTGCTATGGGGAGTTGAAGGTGATCAAGGTGCACTGGAGACATGAATGAAACTTTCCAAAAATAAATAAAAAAGCATCATGTGTTGTACTATCCCATTTATTATCAGGACAGGAGAGCTTTCCTAAAGCTTGCTGGATGGCTGTCCTGAAGGTCTCTTAGGATATGGAGTGCACTTTCATGTGAACGTAGCCAATAAGACTCTGTCCTCATAATGAAGGACTCCTTCATTTTAATTCAGTTTGTGCAGTGAAAACGAATTTGCTGTGTTGATTGCTCCTCATTTAAACCATGACTTGATTAAAATAGGAAACACGGGGCACACTAGAGATTACACTGAGGTGATAGATGCTTTAAATTCCATCCAAGTCAAGATCCTTATCAGAGATTTAATTAAAAACTTATGTGTAAGGGTGTGTGCCTGTGTGTGTGTTTATATGCACCACATGTGTGCAGTGCCTTTAGAGGCCAGAAGATGGCGCTGTATTTTTTAATGGAACTAGAATTACAGGTGGTGCGACTCGTGTGTGTGCTGGGAACTGAACCTGGGTCTTCTGCAAGAACAGTAAGGGATCTTAATTTCTGAGATAGATCTAGCTTCATAGCCTAGGCTGGACTGAAGCTTGCTTGTCAGTGCAGGTTTGTTTTGAATTCATAATTCTCCTGCCTCAGCCTCCTGGGCAATGGGATATAAGCACAGATCAACACATCTGGCTTCTTTATGTGGTTATTTTAAACAGAACATCCTGCAGTTGTTTTGATGGGGATTATGATATACAGATCAATATAGAGAAAAGTACGTCTTTGACTGTAGCGTTGTCCAGTTCATGAACATGCCATACCGCCCCAAGTAATTAGCTCTTCTTTGATTTTTTTCAGCTGTGTTAAATATTATTAAAGTAGTGAACAGCTTGGCAAATCTTTTGCTAGATTCACGACCAAGTAATTTGCATTTCTGAATGCTATCGTTAATAGGATTAGTTCTTATTTTATTTTCCAATTTTTGTTTTACTTTTAAGATACAGAAATCCAGGTATGGTGGCTCTCGCTGTTAAACCCAGCACTTGGGTGGAGAGGCAGGTTAATATCAATGTGCTTGAGGCCAGCCTCATCTACATGGTGAGTTCCAGGATGACTAGAACCATGTAGAGAGGTCCTATCTCAAAAAACCACACACACACATGCGCACACACACACACACACAGATAACCATTTAATTACTGGTATATATTGGTCCATTTTTTTCCATTTAAAAAGTAATGTGGATTTAGAGGCCAGAGGGCAACTTAGACTGTCATCTCTTAGGAGGTGTCCTTTCCTGTTTATATTTTTGAGATGAAGTCTTTCACTGGCCCTTCCAAGTAGGCTAGGCTGCCTGGCCAGCATGCTTCAGTGCTTTTTTGCCCCCTCTCCTAACATTAGGGTTATAGCCACACACTATATCACCAGGTTTTTATGTGGATGCTAGGGATTTGAACTCAGATCCTGCTGCTTGACTGCATCTCCCCCATCAGGTCCTCTTTTATTTTCCTATTAATCTTGGGAGAGGTTTATCATTTCTTATTGATCTTCAAAAATATTTGAAATTTGAGATTTGTTAAATTTCTTTCGGGTTTTACCCTTTCCTAGTTCACCACACCTTCTCTGTGCTTTTAAATTTAATTGTGCATACTTTGGCCTCAAGGTGTTTGATTTCAAACCCTTCTTTTCGAACAAAGACATTTAAAGGTATAAATCTCCTTCCAGCCACTGCCTTGGAGGCATCGTGTAGGTCTGTGAATATGAGCTTATTGAAGTACAAATTGGGTGCAATAAAGCTCACTAACTCAAAGAACGAAATCCACTCAGTTTTGACTGTTTTACCCATGTGACTAGCAATCCTCCTGTCTCCTACCACTGTCTGCCTGCCTCCTTCCCTCCCTCTGTTCCTCCTTCCCTCCCTCCCTCTTTCTCTTCCTTTTTTTCTCCATCCATCCATCCATCCATCCACTCACCTACCCACCTGCCCATCCATCCATCATTCATCCAACTATCCACTCACCCACCCATCCATCCATCCACCCATCCACCCTCCCTCCTACTCATCCATCTACCCAGCCACCCTCCCACCCTCCCACCCATCCATCCATCCATCCATCCACCCATCCACCCATCCATCCACCCATTCAGTGTGTGCAGCTGTGCACACATGTACCATGGCACACACGTGAAGAACTGACAACCTGTGGGAGTCAGGGCCCTCCCTCCACTGTTGGTTTTGAATGCTGCAGTCACCTTTACCCACTGAGCCATCACTCTGGCCCCACTGACTTCCTTTCTATCACTAGAGCTTTGCCCTCCATAGAATTTCATGTCAGTTGCACCGTATAGCATCTGTTTGCATCCGGCTCCTTCCGCTCTGCAGACTCCTTTTGATGGACACCTATGCTTCCTGTGTACCACAGTTTGTTCATGTTGCTAGGCAGAATTCCCTCATGCTGCCTTTGCTCATCCATTCCTCTGTTGATGGGCGTTGGGGTTGTGTCTAGTTTAGTGCTGTTAATGCTACAGACATTCCTGTGAAGTCTTTGAGTGGACATGCGTGTTTACTTCTAGATAAATACACAGGAGTTTCTGGGTCGTCTGGTAAATGTATATTTACTTTCCCAGGAAACTTTACAAGGTGACTGTATAATTTTGTATTCTCAGAGTAAATCTGTTTTCTGTTATTCCATCTTGGTCAGAAGTAGAACCATTATTTAGATTTGAGCAGTCAATTTTATTTTAAAGAAATTGAAAATGGAGATTTTTTTTTTTTAAAGACAGAGTCTCTCATTTTGTAGCTCAAGTAAATCTGGATTTACTATATAGCCCAGGCTGGCCACAAACTTAAGACAACCTTCTGCCGTAGTCTCCTGAGATTTACAGAAGTAAGCCATCATGCCATGCCTGAGAGAATGTGTTA
Organism: Grammomys surdaster; assembly: GCF_004785775.1. NCBI lineage: Eukaryota > Metazoa > Chordata > Mammalia > Rodentia > Muridae > Grammomys > Grammomys surdaster. The sequence goes on along the minus strand of NW_021620226.1, from coordinate 703,573 downwards.
TTTATAAACTTGCCATTAGCCATTTCTGACCGTCACCCCTCCTTTGAGTGGATTCAGACTTTATTGGCTTGCACTTCTCTGTGATGGGAAACTTCTGACTCCAGCCAATGCGAACTGACCTGCTGGGGGAAAGCTATCTTATGTCTGAAAAGGTCTGTATTCAGACCTTTTATAAAATATCCCTTAGAAGTATTTTCTTGATGCATTTTAATCAAAACATTATTGTTAGTACATTGCATGTACATATGTGTGCAAGGGTGAATGTCATAGTGTGTATATGTGTGTGGGGCCATGACACAGTGTATGTGTTAGACATACACACACACACACACACACAGAGAGAGAGAGAGAGAGAGAGAGAGAGAGAGAGAGAGAGAGCGAGAGAGAGAGGGCATTTGCTTATTTTATGTGTGTGAGTGTTTCACTTGCATGCATGTCTGTGAACCACATGCATACCTGGTACCCGAGAAAGCCAGAAAAGGCCATCAGTCTCCTGGAGGAGCTATAGGTGGTTGTAAGTTGCTCAGTGTGGGCGCTGGGAAATGAACTCCAGTCCCTACAAGAGCAGTACTGTTAAACCATATCATCAGCCCCCTTTTACAGTATTGCGTTAGACTGACTCTCCTACTGAACACGGAAGTCACCAGCTGCTCAGACTGGGAAGCCAGCCAGCTCCAGGCATCTGGCTACTTCTACCTCCCCGTGCTAAGATTACAGATGTGCTGGGGATAGAACTCTGGTCCTCGTGCTGTGCGGCAAGCACCTTCCAACCAAGCCGTCTCCCCAGCCTCCTACTTTTGGAGACTTTTGTTGTTAGCTGCTGAACATTGTGACATTGTGCTACAAAGTTTCTTCATGGTTTTGTTGTGATGCGCAGTGAACTTAATTGAATAAATCTGATCCCGGTGAGACTTGCACTTAGTCTTCATGAAGACATCCCGAGCATCATTTAATCTGTTTGTTCAGTCTTATCGCAAAAATCAATATTTTTCTGAGGCATCTATTTGCAACTCTGTATATTATGAAGCCCTGTCATTCTGGTGGCTGGAAAGAACTTATTGAGGAAGGTTCTTTGTCTTATTCGAGCTTCTTCTGATTTAATAGGTTTTACCTTACTCTTGGTGTGTGTCTGTGTGCTGTCTCTCTGTGTGCTGCAGATGTCTATGTGTTGCAAGTGTGTGTTTCAGGTGTGTGTATATCTGTATGTGTGTTTGTGTGGTGCAGGTGTGTGTATGTGATGTAGGTGTGTGTTTGTGTGTGTCTCTGTGTGTGTATATCTGTATGTGTGTGTTTGTTTATTTGTGTGTGTTGAAGATGTGTGTGTGTGGTGCAGGTATGTGTTTACCTGTATGTGTGGTACAGGTTGGTGTGTGGTGTAGGTGTGTGTTTGTGTTTCTGTATGTGTATATGTGTATTTGTGTGTATGTGTCTGTCTCTGTGTATCTGTGTGTTTCAGGTTCATGTGTATGGGATGCCAGAGGCTGATATCCAGTGTCCTCCTCAGTGGCTCTCCACTACATTTTTGAGACATGTTCTTTTGCTGAAACTGTAGCTTACTGATTAGCCAGCGTGGGTTGGCCAGTGAGCCTCAGTGTTCTGCTTATTTCTGCCTCTCACCGCCATTCCCCAGGACCCGAGTTACAGATGCATTCTGCTAGACCTGGATTTACATGGACGCTGGGGATTGAACTCATGTCCTCATGCTTGCACGCCAATCACTTTACTGATTGAGCCCTCTCCTTGGCCCCTTCATTATGTTTTAGAGTTAGCTTTAAAAAATTATGTATCTATTTATTTATTATGTGCCATTCCTTAAAAAATAAAAAAATATATTTGTGTGTGTCTCTGTGTATCTATATCATGACTTACACATGGTGGTCAGGGGACCGCTTGCTGGACCACTTGCCGGAGCTTGTTCTGTCACCCCACCATGTGACACCTAGAGACAGAATTCCTACCATCAGGCTCAACCGCATCTGTGTTTTCCTGCTGAGCCATTTCACTGGCCTGAGTTGCAGGTTTTTTGTGTTTTTTTTTGTTTTTTTTTTTTTAAAATCTCTTCCTCCATGAATATCAATATTTGACCAAAGATTCAGGATGAACTTCTCACAGACCCCTGCTTCATCCTCCCCTCTCTTCCCATTTTTTTTTTCTGCCCAATGTTTGTGTCCTCAGTTTCAGCCGCACAGACTCTACAGAGTCCAAGGTGCCTTTCCTTGTCTCAGACACATCCGCTGCTCTGTTAGATTCCTTGATTCCTCTGCTGAGGTTTGCAGACGGTCTTGGCAGTGCACAGGGGACACATAGCTTGTTTGTTTCTTTATAGCAGAATCACTGTTATATCCTCTCTGCTGCCCGGTGTCTAAGAACAGTTTCCCTTATCTTTTGTCATATTTCCTAGGTGATTACTGTAGGGCGGCAAGGCAAAACCAAATACACTTTACACAAACGGAACCTGATACCGCTAGCTGCCAGGACACGAAGGACTTTCTCTCTACTAATGCCGGTCTCATCTCCAGTAGACATTCGATGAGAATCCTGTAATCCAATTCAGTCCGATGCTATCCATCGGTAACAACAGACCCCACAGGTTGAGGGCTCATCAGCCTCACTTGAAGACAGGTTGTGACCCGTGCTTCTCACGGAAGAACTTGAGATCAGAGATCTCCTGGTCCCTGCCTTTAGGTTTGACTGACTTGCTAGAGTGTCCCACAGAACCTTGAAAAGTATATCACTTTGTTTGCCAGTGTATGACAAGGGAGGCAAATGAAAAGCCATATGGAAGAGATGCAGAGGGGCAGGCACGTGAGAGGAGCTGTGAGCATCCATGCTGTCTCTGGGCTTCCCACCCTCCAGGCATCTGTGTTCAGCAGTCTGGAATCTCACTGGACCGAGTCCTTCCGGATTTTCATGACACAGGCATGGCTGCATCCAACATTAGCCACTTCTGGTTTGCTAAACTTTCTCCCATATCTCCTCCCCAGAAGTAGGACTTGATGCTACACTCTTCTGATCCATGGTAGGTTCCCCTGGCATCCCCTTCCTGAGGCTACCCAGGAGGCCAGCAAAAGTCATCTCGTTAGAACAAAGGGTCTGCCTGTCACTGGGAAATTCCGAGGGATTTGGGAGCTGGACCTGGCTGACTTTCCTACCACTCACAAAATGACAAGTGTGTCAGGAGCCACAGCCAACACAGATGTTAGAACACAAAATTCCCCAGGTCCCTTTATCTACAAGAGTTCTAGGGACTCTGTGCCAAGAATTTGGGGCAGAGAGAAACATCTGTCTGTCTGTCAGTCTATCCACATATCTATCTGCTTTATTTTGAGACAGGGTCTTACTACAGAGTTCTAGACGGGTCTGGAACTTTCTATGTTGACCTGGCTTTAAACTCAAAAAGGTCCACCTGCCTATGCTTCCTGAGTGTTGAACACGTGCATCATCATGCTTGGCTATCATTGTTGTAAAACACTGGATAATTCTGTCTGTCTGTCTGTCTGTCTGTCTGTCTGTCTGTCTGTCTCTTTATGTATGTATCTGTCTCTGCTCTCCTTGTCTGTCTCTCTATCTCTGTTTCTCTGTCTATGGGTGTATATGTGTCAGTCTCTGTCTGTCTCTGTCTCTCTGTGTGTATGTGTCTGTGTCTCTGTCTCTCTTTCTCTGTCTGCCTCTGTCTATCTCTGTTTCTGCCTCTCTTTGAGTATCTGTCTGTCTCTGTTGCACTGTCTCTGTCTCTGTGTGTGTATGTATGTGCGTCTGCCTCTGTCTCTCTGTCTCCGTGTATTGAGGGGGGGCAGAGGAGGATGCTGGGTATCTTTTATTGCTCTCTGCCTTACTTCCTTGAGACCAAGTCTCTTCACTGAACTGGAAGCTTGTCATTTCTACTAGCCTATTAGGCTAGTGAGTTCCCAGAATCCACCTGGCTCTGCTCCTATTAACTGGAGTTAGAGGCACATGTGGCTTTTTACAAGAGTTCTGGAGATTTGAACTCAGATCCTCATCTTTACACAGCAAGTTCTCTTATCCATGAAGCCACCTCTACAGCCCCCGGGCAATTCTTACAACAGTTAATTCTCTGCGAGCAGAAAGAGAGTCTGTCCCACAGATTTTGATTTTTTTTTAATCATCATTTAACTCATGTTTTCCTCTTCCCTCCTATTGAGAAGTGTTCTGCTAATTTATAAATATTTGGGAGGTATCTAGGTGCCAATGTAGATATTTCTAATTCATCAGAGAGCATACTGCGATAGCTCAGTGACTGAAATCTATCAAAACCCATGCTGGAGAAGATAATCTATTTCGGTGGCGAATTCATGAGAGCTTGGGAAGGATGTGCGCTCTACAGTCGTTGGATGGAACAGTACAAACATCAATTAGGTTAAATTGATTGACAGGGTTATTCAGAACTCCTTTATATGTGTTCATTTTAAAAAAAGATCTTTTATCAATTATTCAGAGAGAGGCTTTGCAGCCTCTCGCTATGATTACGGGTCTATTTCTTTATGCGTGTCAGTGCATTTTCTTCTTAATATCTTTTGACAGCCTGTTATGGGGTGCATGCATTTTGAGGTTACTGCATTACCATGATATATAGATCAATCTATACTCACTGAATGTTCCTTCTTATGTCTGGTAATACTTTCCGTCTTTTAATTTGCTCATGTCATGTATATATAGGCACCTGGTCTCTCTAATGGATATACTTCACATAATGTAGCTTTTTCAATACTTTCAATATAGCTGTGTTTTAGTTTTTTGGTATCTATTTTTTTAAAATTAGTTTTAGTTTTTTTTGAGAATTGTATAAAATGTATTTTGATCATATCCACTTCCCGGGTCCCTCAGTTCCTCCCAGATCCACCATTTCTTCCCTACCTATTCAACTCTGTATTCTCTTTAAAAATATGATTTTTTAAAAATTTTATAGGTCTGAGTAATTGCCTGCATGTACAGACAGCACATGCATGCAGTACCTTTAGAGGACTGAAGAGGGTGTCAGATCCTCTACAACTGGAGTTACAAGTGGTTGTGTGCTGCTATGTGGGTGCTAGGAACCAAACCTGGGTCCTCTGCAAGAACAGTAAGAACCAGTAAAAACCATTAACCACTAAGTCCTTTCTCCAGCCCCACAGTCTCTTAGTTTAACATTTTTAGTTCATTTATATTTAATGTAATTGTTGAAATGGTTGCTTTTGACATATTGTGCTGTTGTTATTGCTATACAATAGAGAGCTACACATTTAGTTTTAGGGACAACAGATATTTATTATCTTGTGGTCTTTGTGGGTGAAGAAGCTGGGCATGGCCTAATTGCTTTAGGATCTCTCACAAGGCTGCAATTAAGGTACTTTCCAAGCCTTGATTAGGGGAATAATTAATTTCCAAAGTCACTGTGTGGCTGGTAGAATCCAGTGCTTTGCTGAACAGTGGCTCAGTTTCCTGTTGGCTGTTGGACCCTGGTGTCTTCTGTTTCTAGGACTCATAAATATTTCAGCAAAATCAGAAGAAGACAGACTTGTAGGTCTGGAGAGATGATTCAGCTGGTAAGGTGTCTGCTGTGCACCTTAGTTTGATCCCCAGCACCCATGTTAAGAGCTGGGTGTAGTGGTTATACGCACTTGTAATCCCAATGCTGGAGAGGCAGAGACAGGCAGAGGCCTAGAGTTCCCTGGCCAACCAACCTAGACAAATTGGTGAGCCCTGGGTCTCAACGAGAGGTCCTGTCTCGTAAAATAAAAAGGAAAGGACCTAAAGATACCTGAGGTTGACTTCTGACCTCCACTCACATGTGCTCTCTCACACATATGCTCTCTCTCTTTCACACACCACACACACACGAACGCACACAAGCACACACACACACACACACACACACACACACACACACACACTTTAAAGAAGGAGAGATTGTCCTAATGAGATGGAAGTTACAATTTCCTGAAATATAATTAAGGAAGGGGTGTCTAATCACCCTTCCCATATTCTATCGACTTAAAGCCGAGTCATAGGTCTTGTCTATCCTCAAAGGATGTTCTAACTCAAGTCGAGTACAGAATGTGGGTGATGCCGGGCTCACCTTAAAGTCTCTCTGCCATATGTGCCGTTTCTTCTTGTCTCAGTTGTCCTATGGTCTTTTCTTGCTTTTTTGGTTTAAAAAGTCAGGAGGACTGTGGATGTCGCTCAGAGGTAGAACACTTGCTTAGCATGCTTATGGCCCTGGCTTCTATTCCTGTATTAACAACAAAAACAAAAAAAGTCAATTTAAAACCTGCTTTTTTCTTTTTCTTTTCTTTTCTTTTTTCTTTTTTTGTAAAGATAGGGTCTTGCTCTATAGCTCTGGCTAGTCTAGAACTCTCTATGTAGATCAGGCTGGCCTCAAACTCACAGAGTTCTGCCTACCCCTGCTTCCCAAGCGTGGACTTAAAGGGATATGCCACCACACTTGGCCTGAATTGTTTTAAAAAATTAATTATCCAATTAATTAAGTGTATGTGTGCATGCTGTGGTGAGAGAGAGAGTGTGTGTGTTCATGTGCGTGTGCACATGTATGTGCATGTGTGTGGCGTGTGTGCATGTGCACGTGTTTGTGCATGTGTGTGCGTGTGTGGTGTGTGTGCCTGTGTGTGCATGTGTGTGCGTGTGTGTGGTGTGTGTGTTTGTGCCTCTCTTGTTTCTGCTTTCATATAGCATACTCCAGGCTAGCATCCTACGAGCTTCTGGCTGAGTCCCGTGTCTCCGCCTCCCACTTCTCCCTCAGGAGTTCTGGGATGACGGATGCTCCCCACTGTATCCAGCCTTGTTTTTTAACAGCGTAGAACACGGGTTGTCAGGCTTGAGTGACAAGCACTTTTACCTGCTGAGTTATCTCCCCCCAACCCCCAAGTTGCTTTTCATCTCTTTTTCCCCTTGCATTCTATATCTCTTTGTATTTTGTATTTCTTTGTATTTTTATAAATGCTTGCTCTCTGTGTCCTTAATTTATCACAGCATGCTTAGACAATGTTGCAGGGTTTAACCTGAAATGTAAGAACCTTGCAACAGGAAACGTCTACCTGTTCCTTTGTTCTTCAGTTACTACGCTCTTTATAACTGCAGATGTAATACAGATCAACAGTGAGCTAGTTACCTTTCAACAAATCGGTCTTTTGGAATGTGTTTTGAGGGAGCAGCTGGGGAAATGGCTTCCTGTTGTTGGCAGAGCTTGTCTGAGTTAACATCTGTCCATGGAGTTTCGGCTTTTAAAATCTGATGACTCAGGGGCTTAGGAGAGGGTTCAGCTGATAAAATGTCTGCTGCATAAACATGAGTGTGCCTTTGGATTCTTGGTACCTGCAGGAAAAGCCAAGCATGGCAGCATGCATAGGTAATCCCAGAGTCTGGGAAGTAGAGACAGGAGGATCCCTGGGATTTTCTGATCAGCTGGTCTAGCTGAATCGGAGAGCTCCAGGTTCACTGAGATGCCGTGTCTTAAAAAACAAGGGGGCGGGAAGCTAGAGAAGACAGTGTCAACCTCTGGTCTCCACGGGCACGAGCACATATATACAGGTGCACCCCTGAATACACACACACACACACACACACACACACACACACACACAGATGATATTCTGGTTAGTTTTGTCAATTTGACATAAACTGGAATCACCTGAGAAGAGGGAACCTCAGCTGAAGAATTGCCTCCATCAGATTGGCCTGTGGGTGTGCCTGGGGCATTTTTCAGATTGATATGGAAGGGCCCAGTTCACTGTGGGCAATGTTACCCCTTGGCGGGAGGTCCTGGGATCTGTAAGAAAGCAGACTGAGTAAAGCCAGGGCAAGCGAGGCAGAGAGCAGCACTTCATGGCTTCAGCCCTTGTCTTGCGTCTCTACCTTGATTTTCCCTACGATGGCCTGTGATGAGAAAGCATAATGGAAATCATCTCTTTCTTTCCAAATTGGTTTTGGTCAGTGTTTTATCACAGTAACAGAAAGCAAATTAGGACACAGACCATCTTCCTCCAGGAGGGGAGAGAGGTCACGGAATCCCAGGAAAGTAGAAGAAGGATAATAGAGTCAAAGAATCCCCTAGGGGAAGGCAGACATTCCGGCCTTACAGGTGACTTGGGATGGCTTAGGAGTCAGCAGGAGGGGACATGGGCTCCAAAGGTCCCAGCTTCATCTCAGCTTTCTGCTCTGTTGTTGGGTCTATTTCTCATCTGGCCAGAGCCTCAATTTTCCAAGCCATTGGGTAGGCATATAGAAAATACTTCTTAAGTTCGTGAGGATTAAATGATCTGGTGCCTGAGAAGCCACTGGCCCGCTGCCTGGCAGATCCTCAGTGTATAAGTGGGAGCAATTTGAAGCTGCTTTTCCACGGGCCTCGGGAGATCCGAAGTATCTGGATGGAGCTCCCTGTGTCTGAAACAAGAGTCAGTCTTGCTTTCATTGAGGTGGGCTTTTGGGCTTCTCTTGGTGATCAGGGGTCTTTGGCTTAATGACAGACTCCAGGCCCAAGTATGTACCTGGACCAGCCAGGAGGAAGAAGGTGTTTCCTTATGGAAAGATGGGTTCAGTCAAGCCGTAGGCTGGAGAGAAGTGCTGGGGTCCTTATCCCCATTTTAAATTAAAGCTATCAGGCTTTGGGCTGAGGTAATAGCTTAGTTGGTCAAGTTCTTGCTGACCAAGTCTGAGGAACTGAGTTTTATCACCAGCACCCGTGTATAAAAGTGTGGATGCCGGAGAGATGACTCAGCCATTGTGAGCATTGGTGGCTTTCCCAGAGGACCAGAGTTAGTCCCAGCACCTACTCGGCTGTTAATTCCAGTTCCAGGGAATCGAGCGCCCTCTTCTGGCCACTGGGGGCACTGCACAATGTGATACACATAAACATACATGCAGGCAAAATAATGCCAACACATAAGATAAAAATTTAAAAACCATCACCACCAACAAAAAAAATGAGCATGGTGGTTCATGCTTATAATCTTACTGCTGAGGAAGCAGAGACAGTGGCTCCTTGGGGCTGGCTGGTAGACAGCCTAGCCCTCAGTAAATGAGAGACCATGTCTCAGAAAGCAAGCAAACAAAAGAGCCCTCCCCCCACATGCCCCAAAGTGGACAGTGACCAAGGAGCAGTCCCTGAAGTCTCTTACGCTCTGAGCCACCTCTCTGGCCCCTATCCTCAGTTTTATTACATGAGAACGAAGGAGAAAGTCAGTTCTTCAGCACCTCTGACCTCTACGTGTACAAACGGGTGCACACCTGTACGCACACACGAACATTCACAAACACACTTGCACACACTAGGATAAATACATCTAGCATGTGTCTTTTTTCTCCTCAGATAAACTGATTGATTTTTGTTATTATTTAACTCTTATTCTTCTCATATATTCCATTCTGACTGGTTTCCCCTTACTTCACCGGTTCCAGTCCCTCCCTCCACCTCACCTCTCCCCCAGACAACTTCTCCTCGGTTTCCCTTAAAGAAAAAAATAATAAGAGCAGGCTACTCAGGGATATCCCCTCAACATGGCCTAACAAGATACAATAGACTAGCCACGAGGCCTCATATCACAGCTGGATGTGACAACCCAGGAGGAGGAAAAGGGGTCCAAGCACAGGCAAAAGAGTCAGAGACACCCCCACTGCCACTGTTGGGAGTTCTACAAGACCACTGAGCTATACAAACATAACATATATGCAGAGGACCTAACTCAGACCCACACATGGTCAATGTTTGTCGCTTCAGTCTCTGTGAGCCCATTTGAGCTCTGCTTAACTGATTCCGTGAGGTGTGTTCTCCTGGTGTCCTCCACCCTTCTGGTTCCTGCGGTCCTTCCTCTTCCTCTTCTGTGGCACTCCCCTAGACTAGCATATTTCTTTATGGTGAGTCTCCAAGACCCATTAATAAGCTCCTGTGTTTTGAGTATCTAAGGGAGTGATGTACGTTGACACTTCACAAAATTCATGTGACCACGGGCCCCTGTTCTCTACGTCCACCCTCTCCCTGGGAACAGGTTTTGGAAGCATGCTTTTGGGGGTGGAGTGGGTTACTGTAGGAGGGGGAGGAACTGAGGCATGAAAATGTGATGTCTGCCAAGCCCCAGTCTCCCCATCTACAAAAGGAGAGTGTTTGTTTTGATGTTAGAGCTGTATTAACGCCGGGTGGTGGTGGTGCACGCCTTTAATCCCAGCACTTGGGAGGCAGAGGCAGGCAGATTTCTGAGTTCGAGGCCAGCCTGGTCTACAGAGTGAGTTCCAGGACAGACAGGGCTATACAGAGAAACCCTGTCTCAAAAACAACAACAACAAACAAACAAACAAACAAAAAAACAGAACTGTATTAACAATGTCACTGATTTGACATACAAACACACATATAGACACACACACAGACCCAAACATACACAGATACACAAACACAGACCCAGACACACAAACACACATATAGACACACATACAGTCACACACAGAGACACAAACACACACAGATACACAAACACAGACCCAGACACACAAACACAGATATACAGACTCAGAAACAGACAGATACACAAACACATATACACACAGACACAGACATACACACATACATACAAACACACAGACACAGACATATACAAACACACACATAGACATACAGACACACAGAGACAGACACAGACACACAGACACAAACACATAAATACAGATACAGACATACACACACATAAACACACAGACACAGACATAAACACAAACATA
>NW_021620226.1:677990-692838 GCF_004785775.1 Grammomys surdaster | reverse complement strand
ACATACACACACATAAACACACAGACACAGACATAAACACAAACATACACACAGAGAGACACAGACACACACACATAATCATACATACAGACACACAGATACACAGAGACAGACAGACAGATACACACACATACACAATGTACATGATGGGGTCAAGGGACAACTCTCTGTTCTCGTCTTCCACCTTGTGGGTCCCAGGGATCAAACCCAGGTCTTTAGACTTAGCCACAAGCCTCTGAGTCATCCTTCAGGCTCTCTGTGCTGTGAGACCCAGCTTATGTGCACACGCTCTCTCGCAGGCTGGTCACTCTTCAGCCAATTAGATGCAACTGAGAGCAAAACGCAAGGCAGATTAATCAAGGTATACAGAAGTTATAGATATGCTAACGTGTTATGTTAATGACGGATGAGAGCAGGTAATTGGAGGTGGCAGAGGGGAGCACAGTTGTGAAGAAATCTAGGTTCTTAGAGAAAATATTGCATTCAAAGAGCCTAAGAATGATTAATGGGGCCTCTGGAATTACAAAGAGCAGCCAGGAGAAACCACTGGAAACAGAAATCGCTCAGGGGAAGTGACCTTCAAGAGGCCACAGGACAGGTCAGGGAGGTTTTCTGTGTGCCAGCAGGTGACCCCACGGAGTTCTGGCGTGGCCTATGGTCACAGAAGCGGGACCTGGGTGTGTCCCTCTGTCACCTTCTCTTTGTACAGGGCTTGTGTTCTTAGCTCACACGATGGGCAGTGGCTGAAGGGACCTGCTTTGCGGAACAGGACCTGTTGGAGAGAGGTGCAGCGGAGAGCTGTATCTTGAAGGGGCTCCATTTACAGAATCTGGTTGCCTGGTTCTACAGGCGTTAAACAGGAGGAAGTATCAGAGAAGTCCTCTGTTTCCTTGGGGTGTGGGAAGCCAGCATGTACTAGGCCTTTTCACCCAACATGGAAAACTTAAGAGAGGGCTGGGGTTAGGTACCTTCCTGGGATATGCTTGGTTTCTTTAATAAGACTTGAGCTTGGTCCCAGAGCCTTTGCTGGGGCACTGGCATTGCCTCCTCCTGTGGACCAATGTGACTGATGTTCCAGGCATAGCCTGGGATGATGAATGGGGCTTATGGCTCCTACAAAGGTTGGTCCCCAATCCACATGCAGTGGGTGGTGGTGGAGGCTGCCTCTTGACCCTTCCATCTCCCTTAGCTCTTTTTCTGCTCATTTGCTACCTCTCCTCCACGGACACCCTTCTCCAGACTGTCTGCCCAGGGAACGGGCTCTAGAATCCTTGAGCTTTTTGCGCTCGCTCCTTTGATGGATGAGTGGGCTGGCACTTCCTGACTCTGCTTCACCTTATCCCCGCCCTCTGCATGCGTTACTTTTCTTATTGGCACGACCAGTAAGAACCTGGAAGGAACTTAAAGGAGGCAGGGTTATTTTGATTGACAGTTTAAGAAAGGATCAAGTCCATTATGAGAAGGAAGGCATAGAGTCAGGAGCATGAAGTGGCTGGTCACATGACAACTATAGACAGGAAGCAGAGAGTGAACAGGAAGTGGGGCTGGGCTATAAAGACCTCGAGGCTCGCCCATAGCAACCCATTTCCTCCAACAAGGCTCCACCTTCTAAACCTTCCTCAACTTTCCACAAACAGCAGTACCACTAACTAGCCCGGAACCAAGTGTACGCCCGGGATGTTTCATATTTAAACCATTAGAACAGCGGTTCTCAACCTGTGGGTCAGGATCCCTCTGGCGGTCACATATCAGATACCGTGCATAACAGATATTTACATTATGATTCATAACAGTATCAACATTACAGTTAGGAAGAAGCAAAAAAGTAATTTTAAGATTGGGGGTTACTGTAACATGAGGAACTGTATTAAAGGGTCGCGTTAGGAAGGTTGAGAACCACTGCTCTAGAATCATGAAAACTCTCAGATGCAGGGAAGGGAGTGGCTGGGGCCGGGAGTAGGCTAGGTTACTGTGCATGGCTTCCTGCTGTGGAGTTTCTTCTGCCTTGCTCTGGCCTCAGTAGAGCAGGACCGCACCCTCTGTGCTGGTGGGCTGGGCTTTCTTCTTGTGAAAAGCGCAAGCTCCTTCCAGCCCAGAGGCTTTAAGATTGTCCTCGCAGGCCAGGTACAGTTGATACACACCTATAACCTCAGCACTCAGGAGGCTCCTTGATGGCCTACTGGGCCTGAGACCAGTGCCTGTTGCTCCATAGAGACCAGTAAAAGCCAGTGGTACAGGAAGGAGCTTTGGAGAGGATGGAGCGATGTCTGCTGTACCAGCACGCATAGGCCGCATGCCTGTGCGTGGGCAGTGTGGACGACGTAACATGGAGCCGCACAGTTAAAGCTGTGCAGTATAGACATAGATTCAGGGGGGCTTCCTTCAGAATGGCACCTTGGTATTTGAGGAACCAGCAGGAAGCAGGTTATAAAACTTAAGGAGAGCATTCTGACTTCCCTGGAGGTAAGTCTGAAGACCCTGGAATGAGAGGTGACCTCCCTGTGCCTGGAACATCTCAGAAGACTCGGCTGCCAAATGAGATGCCAATACATGGGCCTTGCCAAGTCCTCCAGTTTCTGACGAGCAGATTATGATTTTGTAATTTAAATCAATCTGCATGTGTATGTATGAGGCATAGATGTATGTATGCATATTCTTGTGTGTATGTGTGTGTCTGTGTGTAAGCCTGACAACAGGTGTGTCATTTTAATTTGGTTTCTATTGTTGTGATAAATGCCATTCTATTGTTGTGACAAATGCCATGTTCAAATGCAACTTGGGGGTGGACGTGGGAGTGGACGTGGGGGTAGGAGTGGATGTGGGGGTGGGTGTGGAATGGGTGTTGGGGTTTATTTCATCTTACAGTGCTCAGTCACAGTTCATCACTGAAGGACTTCAGGGTAGGAACTAAACACAGAAACCTGGAGGCAGGAATTGAAGCAGACAGCACGGAGGGACACTCCTTGGGAACTGGCCACTTCTCCATGGCTTGCTCAGCCTGCTTTAAAAAAAATTGATTATTTTATTTGTTTGCATGTCAAATGTTGTCCCCCTTCCCAGTCTCTCCTCCGTAATCCCCATCCCGTCCCCCTCCCCCTTTGCCTCTAAGAGGGTGCTCCCCCACCCACCCACTCCTGTCTCATCTCTCTAGTGTCCCCCTTCTCTGGGACAAGAAGCCTCCACAGGACCAAGTGCCTCTCCTCCCACTGATGTCAGATAAGGCACTCCTCTGTTACATATGAAGTGGGAGTCATGGACCCACCCTTGTATACTCTTTGGTTGGTGGTTTAGTCCCTGGTAGCTCTGGGTGGTCCAGTTAGTTGATATTGTTGTTCTTCCTATGGGGTTGCAATCCCCTTCAGCTTCTTCAGTCCTTCCCCTAACTCTTCCATTGGGTTCCCCAGGCTCAGTCAAATTGGTTGGCTGTGAGCATCTGCATCTGTCTTAGTCAGGTGCTGGCAGAGCCTCTCAGAGGACAGCTATACCAGGCTCCTGTCTGTAAGCATATCTTGGCATCAGCAACAGTGTCGGGGTTTGGTATCTGTGGATGGGATGGATTCCCAGGTGGGGCAGTCTCTGGATGGCCTTTCCTTCAGTCTCTGCTCCATTTTTTTTGTCCCTGTATTTCCTTTAAGTCAGGAACAATTCTGGGTTAAAATTTTTTAGATGGGTGAGTGGCCACTTCCCTCACCTGGGGGTCATGCCTATTTACTGGAGGTGATATCTTCCGGTTCTATTTCCTCTTTATTGGGTATTGCAGCTAACGTCATCCCCATTGGGTCCTAAGAGCCTCTCACATCCCTGACATCTGGGACTTTCTAGTGGTTCCCCAAGTTGCCCACCCCCCACTGCTACATATTTCTGTTTATTCTTCTGGCCCTCTGGACTTCTCTCCTGTCTCTTCCCATACCTGAATCTGCCTCCTTTTTCCCACTCCCCTTCCCTCCCCTACCCAGGACCCTTCCTCCCTCTACTTCCCATGATTATTTTGTTTCCCCTTGTAAGTGGGATTGAAGAATCCACACTCTGGTCTTCCTTCTTGTTAAACTTCATATGGTCTGTAAATTGTATTGTGAGTATTCTAAGCTTTAGGCTAATATCCACTTATCAGTAAGTACATACCATGTATGTCCTTTTGGGTCTGAGTTACCTCATTCAGGGTGATATTTTCTAGTTCTATCCATTTGCCTGCATATTTTGTGAAGTCATTATTTTTAATAGCTCAGTAGTACTCCATTGTGTGAATGTACCACATTTTCTGTATCCATTCTTCCGTTGAGGGACATCTGGGTTGTTTTCAACTTCTGGCTATTATAAATAAGGCTGCTACAAACATAGTGGAGCATGTGTCCTTGTTATATGTTGGAGCATCTTTTAGGTATGTGCCAAAAAGTGGTATAGCTGGGTCCTCAGGTAGTACTATGTCCAATTTTCTGAGGAACTGCCAGACTGATTGTACCATCTTGCAATCCCACTAGCAATGGAGGAGTGTTCGTCTTTCTCTAGATTCTCACCAGCATCTGCTGTCACCTGAGTTTTTGATCTTAGACATTATGACTGGTGTAAGGTGGAATCTCAGGGTCATTTGATTTGCATTTCCTTGATAACTAGAGATGTTGAACATTTCTTTAGGTGCTTCTCAGCCATTTGAGATCCCTCAGTTGAGAATTCTCTGTTTAGCTCTGCACCCCATTTTTCAATTGGGTTATTTGTTTTTTTGGAGGTTAGCTTCTTGAATTTTTATGTATTTTGGATATTAGCCCTCTGTTGGGTGTGGGGTTGGTGAAGTTTTTTTCCCAATCTGTGGGTTGCCGATTTGTTCTATTGACTGTGTCTTTTGCCTTACAGAAGCTTTTCAGTTTCATGAGGTCCCATTTATCAACTGTTGATCTTAGAGCCTGAGTCATTTGAGTTCTGTTTAGGAAATTTCCCCTTGTGCCAGTGAGTTCAAGGCTCTTTCCCACTTTCTCTTCTATTTGATTCAGTGTATCTGGTTTTATGTTGAGGTCCTTGATCCACTTGGTCTTGAGCTTTGTGCAAGGTGATAGATCTATTTTCATTTTTCTACATACTGACTGTCAGTTGGACCAGCACCATTTATTAAAGATGCTTTCTTTTTTCCATTGTGTATTTTTGGCTTTGTTGAAGATCAAGTGTCCATAAGTGTGTGGGCTTATTTCTGAGTCTTCAATTCTATTCCATTGGTCTTCCTGCCTGTCTCTGTACCAATACCATGACGTTTTAAAAATTACTATTGCTCTGTAGTATAGCTTGAGGTCAGGGATGATGACTCCCCAGAAGTTCTTTTATTGTTAAGAATTGTTTTTGTTATCCTGGGTGTTTTGTTTTTCTATATGAAATTGAGAATTGCTCTTTCCATGTCTTTGAAGAACTGTGTGGGGGTCTCAATAGGGATTGTGTTGAATCTGTAGATTGCTTTTGGTAGGATGGTAATTTCTACTATGTTAATCCTCTCAATCCATAAGCATGGGAGATCAGGGATTTGAAGTTCTTATTGTACAGAACTTTCACTTGCTTGGTAAGAGTTATATTAAGATCTTTTATACTATTTGTGTCAGCCTGCTTTCTTATACAACCTGGGACAACCTGCCTGTGGGTGGCAGTGCTCTAATGGGCTGGGTCCCCCACATTACTCCTTAGTAGAGAAAATGCCCCACAGATTTGCCTACAGGCCAATTTGGATGGAGGTAGTTTCTAAATGGAGGTTCCCTCATCCCAAACGGTCCTGACTTGGATCAAAACCTGACCAGCCTAGGCATCTCCCTCTACTGCACTTTATTCATTGAGCAAGGTCTCTCAATTGAACCCAGAGCTCACCGATTCCTACTACTCTATCTGGTTAGTTTGCCCAGGGATCTCCTAGCCTCTGTATCGTGAGTGAATGTTCTCCTGGTGTTTTTCACATGTGATCTGAGGATTTGAACTCTGGTCTGTAGAAGAATTTTAGCCCAGCAACATGGCTGCTCTGGCAAGGAATCACATCCAAAGATATGATCTGGTTTCACCTTGTTAATCTGTCTTGTTATAGAGGCTTCAAGTGTGAATTTAGGATGGGTGAACTAAAGATAACTTTCTCTTCCTCATGGTAAGTTGGGTTATATATTTTTAACACACACATCCACTCACGTGAGCACCCCACCCCCACCCCAGCCAAGCCAGTGTCACGTAATCCCATTTAGAGATGGGAAACAGGAGGGTAATATAAAGCTAGCCTCATTTTGAGATAGAGCCTCCCTAGGTAGCCCAGGCTGACCTTGACTGAACTCAGATTTTTATTCTGCCTTGACCAGCATGAGTCAAGATTACAGGCATGCGCCACCGCACCTGGCTGATTAAAGTCAACTTTATGAGCTGTTCATTGGCCAGGCAAAACCCCCAATCTTAGCAACCCCAGCTCCAGGCTTTCTCTACTCCCCCAAAGTTCTTTGGAATCAAAGAGCTTGGGCCTGGATCAGCCAAGCAGCAAGTTCAAGGTAGGAGTGGGAGGGAGGAGCCGGCTGGGAAACCTTGAAGCAAGGAGGCAGGTGGGGTGGGGGAGGTGGCTCACTCCTAAGTTCTCTTCCGCAGGGCCCACCGGCCTGGCTCATTTTGGGTGGGTAGCTACATTTTTACCAAATGAGCTTTTTAATTGCTTGATTTACGTATCTCGTCTCCGGATCTGCTGATATACTCCGCTGCCTTTTAATTGCTTGAAAAAGTTGAGCAGTTTTTCATGTTTTAAGGAGTGCTGAATTGTATAATTAAAACACTAACAGTGTAAATCAACAGTGCAGAAGAAAGACAGCAGAGAATTAAGCAAGTGTGTTGGCATAATAATAAAATCAAGTCAGCACGAAGAAGGCCTGTTATGGAAGAGACGCTAAGTATGGACAGGCCCTGCGGGACGAAAGGGATGGTTCACATCATATTAGACTGAGTCCTCCAGCCCTGAAGGAAAGTGGAGAATTAGACAGACTGCAGGTTGCTGGAAGTCTACATAGCTCAGGCACCATAGCAGGGCAAGGCTCTAACATGGAAATGACCCCCGATAGGGTGTGGCTCCAGGTGGCTGGGTTTCTGTACACCTGGGAAGATTACCCAGGTGTTAGAGTACAATTTCAGGGCCTCTGATGGCTGCTTCTCCTGCCTGCAAAGGAGGAGATGGGGAGGGTTCTGTCTGGGGTTCTTATACAGGACTATCTCTTTTCTTAAATAGACTCTGGGTCTTCCCTCTCCCGCATACGTCCCCATACTGATTAGGGTGGCCAGGGATTGTTGTTCTCAAGTATAACTGCCTTGAAGCTGGTGTCAGCCTCAGCCCACCCACACTGACAAGTCTCAGGCTGCAGACTTATTATTTAATATTTACAACACCCTGTTCCTGCCCCCCGGTGATGGATGATTCCCGTGTCAGGATCAATATGGCTCTCACAGCATTTACATATTTATATCATTAATAAGCAATAAGTCACCCAGGCAACTCTGGCCTGCTGGGCTTCCAGTGAGTTCCTCGAAGATGGCTAACCTTGTCCTTTGTCCCTGGCACCAACCCTTATGTTTGGACTGGGAGGGGATAGAACAGAGGGCAGGCACGTGAGGACAGAGTCTAGACATTGCACTGGTAATCTCTGCCCTCAGTCTGACAGTCTGGCTCCATTGCATGCTCCACTGTGGAGAAGGCCCCTTTCTGTGTCCTCTATCACTAAGCTAGTGTCATTGATGCAGCCTTGCCCTCTGTATCCCCATGCTCTCCATGGCAGACTCCCTTCAGCACGTGGCTAGGCATGGAGACATCTCCAGATATCTCCACTCCCTCTGCCAGGAGATTCAGTGTCTTACCTTCCTGTTGAGAACCTTCTGGAACCACTGCCTCCCTGCCACCTACCACTCATTACAACCCATATCCTCCACTAGGTTGTAGTGTCCCACCTGATGTCACATCTTCTCAGTCCATCCTTCCCCTCCCATCATTCCCACAGCCACACGTGAAGACATACATGATGCATGCATGTACATATGCATACACGTTGTCATGACCTACCTTTTGGCTTATTCTGTTCTGTGTACCTAGACTACTGGTCCACTGGTCTCCCTCAGTATAAAACCCATCTCCTTCCAGGTCAGCCCATCTCACCTGTCTCATGAAGCAACTATTGAGGGTCTTGCCTTTCAACATTCCCCACATGTTTTAAAGTTTAACAATACGTTTATTTGTTTGTTTGTGTGTGTGTGTGTGTAGGTACACATGCTATCCTATGTCATATACGTGGAAATTATCAGATAATTTCCAGGAGTCAATTCTCTCCTTCCTGCATGTAGGTCCAAGGTTATCAAACTCAGGTCATCAACCTGTACCTGCTCAGCCGTCTCACTGCCTCCCTCTGACCCCCATCCATGAATTTTGTTGTTTACTTAATAAATATTTCTGGGAGGCAGAGGCAGGTGGATTTCTGAGTTCGAGGCCAGCCTGGTCTACAGAGTGAGTTCCAGGACAGCCAGGGCTACACAGAGAAACCCTGTCTTGAAAAAACAAAACAAAAAACAAAAACAAAACTTAATAAATATTTCTTAAGTCCTTCTTGTGTGTCAGGGCCCTGGACTCTTTCCTTGGGTTATAACTCCACAAAGCGCACTCAGGTTATAATGCAACAAAACCCACTCAGAATCTCCAAGAGTCTCCGAATCTAGATGAACAAGTTACCAAAGAAGCCAACAAAAGGAAGTTAACAGGGAATGGAGATTGGGGTCTGGCAGGGAGGAGGATGAAGTGGAAACTTGTGGTTTCTTTGGAAAGTCAGTTATGCCAACCAAATGATGTTTTGCTGGGGCACACAGGTGAAAGGATGTTTTTCTGAAGCAGACACAGGAGAAAGGCTATTTTGCTATAGTGAACACATGAACAGAATATAAATGTGACCCCACAGACAGTGGGAGCTCCAGCTTTGGTTCACATTGCTCTGCCTCGCTGGTCACTAGTCTTCACTGATGACACACATGTATTGGTTTGCCTTATGTTGCCTTGTTGAGCTTTGCTTGTGGTGATGTCATAGAGAGAAACTCGCCAAAGAACTTCTCGTGAGGTTCCTGTGGCTTCTTGCAGACTCAGGCAGATTGGAGAGCCATACGGTTTCTTCTGGATTGAACTGCCCTTGCTGATTGGTGTGTGGTATCTTCTGAGTGGTCTGGACTGCAGCTGCTGATTCACGTTTGGTGTTTGCTAGTGGACTGGACTAAGAACAACAAAGATTGGAATTTCCCCAAAGAACTATTTCTAAACAGACCCACTTCCCCATATCCTAATAATCTTTCTTTTCCACTGCCTCTGGTGAGTGGTGGGCTAGAGCGAGGTTGAATCCTTTTTAAAGTAGGTTGTGAAAAGTATATACCTACAGGAGGATGCTACTTGGTCCTTGGCTGGGGTCAGGGTGTTGCTTTGGTCAGGAATGGGAAGGAAGGGCTCTTGAAAGGAGGAATGCAGGAGAGTATCTCAGGCTGTGGGAGCCGTGTGTGCAAAAGCCTTATGGCAGGAGAGAGCACAGGAGGGTGGGGGAGGGGGACAGAAAGATGCTAGTGAGGCTGGGATGAAGAAAGCAGGACAAATGGCGTGAGGCAGAGCCAGGGTCTATGTAGGGCCACACCTGTCATTGGCATTGTTTTATATGTGTGTGGGTGTGTGCAGGTACCATGTATTCATGTGTGTATACAGGCCTGAATTCAACCTTGAGTGTGTTCTTCTGTTTGGACATGGTCTCCCACTAGCCTGAAACTCACTACGTAGACTAGGCTGGTTTGCCAGAGAGTCCCAGGTGTCCTCCTGTCTCTGCCTCCCCAGTGCTGGCATCACACTGCAAGCCACCGAGTTCTGGGGAGCCGACTCAGTTCTTCATGCTTCCCAGGCAATCACCTTACCAATGGAGATGCCTCCCCAGCTCAGGAGAGAACTGTAAGGTGAGAGACAATTTGAAAAGCTCGCTTTTGCTATGTGGAGAATGGACAGGCAGGTGGTGGAAGAGATATTAAAGAGGCCACAGCAATGGTCCATGGAGGAGGCAGTGGAGGGGGGACGTTTGTAGGATGGGAAGCAATGGACCGCTCTGGATGGTATTTAGGAGCAAAACCATCAGGATTTAGTGACATTTAGGATGTGGAGGACAGAGGGGGAGGCAGGGTGGCCACCGATGATTCATGGCCCTAGATAAAGCCACTTACAGAGCTGAGGGAGCAGAAGGCCACACCGGGGATGGGGTGTGTGTGTGTGTGTGTGTGTGTGTGTTGTGTGTGTAAGATGAGGGTCTTTGAAGCATTCAGGAGGAGAGACTGGACATGCAGACTGCAGTCTCATGACATATGCTGATACACACACACACACACACACACACACACACACACACACACACACACACTCCACAGGGTAGAAATGAATGAAAGAGGAGAGAAAAGTGACCAGGATAGAGCACCTATGCTCTCTTTTCCCTCTAACTCTTCCTTAGGCTGCAATAGGCGCTTTCTCAGTGATGTCTGAATAAATCAATGTCCATCCCACCTCCTACAGATTCACATCAGTTTTACTCTCCAACTGGAGAATGGCTGTTTTCGGCTTATTACCCATACTCCTCTGCAGCAATACTAGTGTTACTGGCCAGGGAGCAGTGGCCCCTTTCTATCGAAGGCACTGTAAGGAGGTAGAGTCTTTCCGGGGTTGGGAACAATTATCCAGAGAGGTTCTGGTTATCTCTTGGTCACGACAAGTCAGTCTGGAGATGAGAAGCTGGTGTCTAAAACTAACAATCTCTTCTGTTTGTGGATCTGCAGTTTGGGTACCCCATGTCCTCTTCATGTTCTGGCCCCCGGGCTGGGACTCGTCTTTTAAGATGACTCATCCATATGGCTGTAAGTTGGGTCTGGCCATGGGCACACAACTAGAATAGCATCGTGGAAACAGGAGTTAGTTACTGTGACCTTTCCTAGGGAGAGGTTTGTTGACGGTTTTATCTTTTACTGTCTATTGAAATGCTAAGCTGGGGGTCCAAGACCTGGACTCTGCTTGTAACCCCTGTAACCCTGCCCCTAAGTTAATTCTGACTGGTGAATAAAGATGCTGACAGCTCATAGCTGGGCAGAAGAGGCATAGGTGGGTTTTAGGTTTTGAGGGCTTGGGGTGAGAGGAGGACCACGGAGGAGGAAGAAGGTGCAGGAGAGGAAGGAGAAGCAGCCATGGGTTAAAGGTCAAGAGAGCATGGCCCTGAGGGCTGTCCAACTGGATCCCAGATGAAACATCGTAAGTAGTAACTAATAAGTCGGGGTTATCGATAGGAAAGTAGATTCTGACAACATGGAGTTAGGTATCTGCCCAGCTCTTGTGCTGCTTAAGGCTTATTAAAATATAAAGGCTGTGTGTGGGAACTCAATAACCAATGGGCCAGGACTTAAATATTTAATACAACAGAGATTTGAGACTCAACATCTGGCCATCTTCTTCTCTAGTCTCTCCCCACCACTCCCACATTATACATGTGTCTACCTGTGTGTATGTGTGTGTGTGTATGTGTGTTTGTGTGCATGTGCACGTGGAGACCAAAGGCCAATATTTTCCTCAATGGATTCCTCCTGACCTTCCTTTTTTGATACAGAGTCATTGACCTTGGAACTCACCAATAGTCTTGCCAGCTAACCAGTGAGCCCAGGGTTCCATCTGTCTCTGGCCCACCCCGGACCTGGAGTTATAGACACATCATGGCTTTTATGTGGGTGCAGGGGATCCAAATTCAGGTCCTCAGGCTTGGATAACAAGCCTGACTGAGCCATCTCTGTAGCTCCTTCTCTGTGTTTGGTGGGTGGGGCCGGGGCTGGAACCCAGGGCCTTGTGCAGAGTAAGCAGGTGTTCTACTGAGCTCTGTCCAGCTCTCCTTTCTCAGTTGCCTCTACAGCAATCATCCGGGTGGTCCTACCCCCTCACTCCATCTTGAGGCTTGCCTGCGCCGGGCTCCACATCCCTGCCAGCCCCTTATTATTGGTTTATCTTCTCTCCCCGCAGGCACGGGTCTGCTTTCTCTATGATGTCTTCCCTGTGGATGTTTATCCAGACAGCAGTTATTTATTTAGCTTCCCGTACTCTCCCTTCCTCTAGAAGAGATATAAAGCAGACGTAAAGCATGCATAAGATATAAGGAGGCTGACCTAAATGAAATGTTTGGTCGAAGAAGAGAGGAGATGAGGCAGAGCCAAAGCAACGCTACGAACGCGCGTGGCGGTGGGACGGGACACCGAGTGGGGCTTGGTTCTGTTTTCTAATAATGAAGGTGAGTGGGTCACACAGCATGGTTCACAGAGTCAAGATGGAAAGGACCAGAGTTAGAACCCAGCCGGAGAAGTGAACATCGAACAGCTCCAGACCAGAGGAAACGGAGCAAACGCCACTTCCTTCATCTCCCCAACCCTGGCTCTCTATCTGGGGTCATTGCACCTCCAGTGGTGAAGGCTGGAAATATATATCTGTGACAATTTAATGTCTGGGACAGTGGTAGTGGCACCCAGAGGGTAGAGGCTGCCTACAGTGCAAAGATGGCCCTGATAACGTAGCTGACTCCAAATGTCATGAGCACCCTGATGGACAAGGCCCACTCTACCCTCGCTTCGGGCTGGAGACATGGTACCGCCTTTGACGCAAGTCACTTACCTCAAGTGTAAGCAAGCCCCATTGGAAACGTTGTGCACGCTGAGTCAGGTGCAGAGTCTGTCTCTGCAATTCTCGACTGGGAGAGATAGAAAGGCCAGGCCTGGGTCTCCACCCATCATGTGTCTCAGCCCAGCTTGAGCCTACAGAGCATGCAGGAGTGGCCATTGCCTTAGTAGGCTTCTAGGATGGCTCATTTGCAGACCCTGGGGAACTTGGGGAGGTAAGAAGAACTGAGGTTCCCAGAGAAGGCTGAAGAGGAGGCCCTGTCTGATCTTCACATACTTTCCTGGCCTCAGAATTCAGCACATGTTTTCTCCCTAGTAAAAATGGCTCCCCTTTTCACTTAAAAAATATCAAGCGATCCATAGGGGAGAGCCTGGAGTCTACAAGGAGCCCCATAGATTCCAGTCATGTCCTCTGTTCTATGATGTATCATGATGCATGCCCTTTCTCGTGAACCGATGGACACGAAGCCCGTACTCCTACTGGCCGTCAGTCACAGGGGCAGACCCTGAAAACGTCATCTTCTTTTCCTGTGTGGTGCCCTGCAATTTTGGTGGTTCCTCCTATCGAAAGTCATATGTGGGCTGGAGAGATGGCTCAGTGGTTAAGAGCACCAACTGCTCTTCCAGAGGTCCTGAGTTCAATTCTCAGCAACCATATGGTGGCTCATAACCATCTGTAATGGAATCTAGTGCCCTCTTCTGGTATGTCTGAAGACAGCAACAGTGTTCTCATATGCAATACAATAAATAAATAAATCTTTAAAAAAGTCATGCATATATGGGTCTATCTTTGTCCCCTTCCTACAGTCTTGAGACAATGTCTCACTGTGTAGCACTGACTGGTCAGGAACTCACTATGTAGGTTAGCCTGGAACTCACTATGTAGACCAGGCTGGCCTGGAACTCACTATGTAGATCAGGCTGGCCTGGAACTCACTATGTAGACCAGACTGGCCTGGAACTCACAGAGATCCACCTGCCTCTTGCCTTTCTGGGTGTTGTGATTAATGGCATACATCTCCAAACTTGTCTATGCCTGTCTTTCAAACCTGGGTTCTGTGACCACTAAACCAGCAGAATCTTGTTCATCTTCTTCTAAGCAGCTCTAAGAACTCAGCCGCCATATTGTATGGAAATAAAGAGCCACATGAAGAGGCCAGTGTGGTGTGGGTGCTCTGCTTGCTGGCCCCAGCTGAGCTCACAGACGATAGAGGGTGACAACTTTCAGAAAGAAATGAGAAAGCTTTCAGATGCCTCCAGACCTCTCCCCGCTTTGAGCCTTTCTAGCCAATACCATGTGGATTGGAAATGAGCTTTCTTCTCAGGCCTGCCTCATACTGAAGACTCAGGAGGCTTACAA
This sequence comes from Grammomys surdaster, assembly GCF_004785775.1. Lineage (NCBI taxonomy): Eukaryota > Metazoa > Chordata > Mammalia > Rodentia > Muridae > Grammomys > Grammomys surdaster. The sequence goes on along the minus strand of NW_021620226.1, from coordinate 678,797 downwards.
ATGAGTGTTGCTGTTTAAGTCCCCAGTTTAAGGTGCTTTATAATGAAGCCATAGGTAACTGAAACACGTTCCTCCACCGTCCCTCCTCCTAGTCAGTCAATAAATACTTTTTAGCACCCGTCATGAGCCCGCCACAACTCTACATGCTGGGAATAGATTGTTGAAAAGGCAGACAGGAATCCTCACGGAGCTTGTGGGCTAGTGACGGAGACAGAGTAGTGGGAGGTATAAATAACACACTGGTGGTAAGACTGCTCAGAAGGAAAGCAATGGCAGAGAGAACAGGAAGTACATAAATTGGGTAGTAGAGGTGGGCCTCTCCCAGCAGGTGGCGTTCCATAAAGAGTTGAAGAAATGGCCTTCAAGCTGGCTCGGTGGGGGCTTGCTGCTAAGCTTGATGACCTGAGTTCGATACCCAGGTTTTGCTGGGTAAAAGGAAGAGAACTGTCTGACCTGTACACACACGGCTTGACACATGCATCCATACATATATACAATAAAATAAAAATAAATATAATAAAGTGGTTTTGAACAAAGCTGGATGGAGGGGCTGGGACTGTAGCTCAGTTGGAAGGATGCTTGCCTGGTGTGCACAATATCCTAGGTTGGGTTCTGAGCACCTCACAAACTGGGGGTTGTGGTACATGCCTGCAAGCCCAGAATTCAGGAGGCAGAGGCAGGAGGATCTGAAGTTCAAGGTCACTTCAAGTGGATAGAGAGTTTGAGGGTGACTTAAGTTATAGATACTACCCAGTATAATATAGTATAGTATAGTATAGTATAGTATAGTATAGTATAGTATAGTAT
>NW_021620226.1:652124-677980 GCF_004785775.1 Grammomys surdaster | reverse complement strand
TAGTATAGTATAGTATAGTATAGTATAGTATAGTATAGTATAGTATAAGATCCTGTGGTCACCAGATCAAGACTGGCTTAGTGACTCTCTCACACAGAATTCTCATACTTGTGTAGCTCCTCTGTCTTAGGGTTTTAGTGCTGTGAACAGACACCATGACCAAGGCAACTCTTTTAAGGCAACATTTAATTGGGGCTGGGTTACAGGTTCAGAGGTTCAGTCCATTATCATCAAGGTGGAAACACAGCAGCATCCAGGCAGGGATGGTGCAGGAGGAGCTGAGAGTTCTACATCTTTATCTGAAGGCTGCTAGCCGAATACTGGCTTCCAGGCAGCTAGGGTGAGGGTCTTAAAGCCCACACCCACAGTGAGCACCAACTCCAACAGGGCCACACTTTCTAACAGTGCCACTCCCCGGGCCAAGCATATATAAACCATCACACCCTCCCACACTGGACCAGTTGGCCAGAGTGACCAATGACTGATAGAAGTGATATCATGCTATTATAGAGATTAGGCTGTAAAAGACAAGACCTGCCTATGATTCTAGCCTTTAGGGGGCTGAGGCAGGAGGATTATGAGTTCAAGGCCAGCCTGGGCTACAAGGTCAGCCAAGTTAGTGTGACACCACCTCAAAACATTAGTGGCCACAGACAGGAACTCTCATCTCATTTGCTGTTCTTGCTTAGATTCCTTGCTTCTGGGATGTCCAACACTATCTCTGGTGTGGCCTATATGGGTAGAAACAGAAGCTTCTAGTCAATAGCTTCATGAGTGGGAGCTGGAGAAGTGGCTAAGTGGTTAAGAGCACTGACTGCTCTTCCAAAGGTCCTGAGTTCAATTCCCAGCAACCACATGGTGGTTCACAACCATCTGTAAAGAGATCTGATGCCCTCTTCTGGTGAGTCTGGAAACAGCTACAGTGTACTCATATAACTAAAATAAATCTTAAAAAAAAAATAGCTACATGAGTGGGTTTTTGGAGGGATCTGATGCTTTGGTCCCAGTCTAGCCTTCATGACTAAAGCTTCATGGAAGAAAGACATGGGCCAGGGCTACCCAGCTGGGCCCCTCCTGGATCCCTGGCCCTCAGACACAGCATGAAACCATCAGTATCATGTGGGCTACTTGTTACACAGCATCAGATAGCTGATACACATCCAAATTAAACATCCACGAGGCAATGTCGGATGGGCAACGTCGGAAGTGGTTAAGGCCGTCATATAAAAGTGCAAGTCATTACTGTGGAGATGGTGTCGGAATGCCACCTGCTGCAGTGATTACTCTCTAAAAAATATTTGTATTGATTCTTGGAGAATTTCAGGCACGCATACACTACAACTTGATATTATTCGCTCCCGATTCCTCCCTCGAACTCTTCTTGGACACCCACCTCCATGTCCTCCTCCCAATTTTGTGTTCTCTTTTTATTGGTATCTTTATATGGTCCACTGAGTCCAGTTAGTGGTGTCCACACGTGCACGGGTATTGGACCATGGGTTGGACTATGGTCAACTTACCAGGGACCACATCCCTAATGAGAACTGACTTACCCTCCCCTAGAGACCTTCAAGTATTAATAGATCCTCAGCTTGTAGTGAGGAGCTATTAATAGCCGACCCTGACCCCACCCCCATGCTAGATTGCTGACTGGCTTGTTCTTATACAGATCTTGTGCAGACAACCAGGGATGCTGTGAGTTCTTGAGTTTGATGGTCTTGTCACCTGAGAGGACTTTATCTCACCTGAGTCCTCCCTGGCCTGTGTCTCACCTGAGTCCTTCCTGGCCTCTATCTCTTACAATCTTTTCTGCCTCTCTTCCTCCATGTTCCTGGAATCTTGGGGGAGGGTTGTGATGTATATGTCTCACCTATGGGCGAGCACTCCAGAGGCACACACTCTCTGTACATGGACCAGTTGTTAATATCACTATTAACCAGAGTCCTCTCCACAAGGCCACTGAGAGCTGCATTAATCTACGGACACAGAGACACAAATTTAGAAGGCAGTTTGATTCAATGTCCACTGAGCAAAATAACAGCAATAGATTTACCCCTATGGCCCATGAATGAAATTCTTTTTTTAAAGATGCATTTATTTATTTTATGTATGAGTACTCTATTTGCATGAATACCTACGTGCATGCCAGAAGGAGACATCAATCCCAGTATAGATGGTTGGGAGCCACTCTGTGATTGCTGGGAATTGAACTCAGGACCTCTGGAAGAGCAGACGGTGCTCTTAACCACTGAGCCATCTCTCCAGCCCCCTGAGTTATATTCTTTCTGTGGAGATGAGCCCTGCTTCCCAGCTCCCTCTTCTGAGCTCTACAGTGCTCTGCCTTGTCCCATGGTGGCTTTGCTTAGTCCACGTGTCGCCCACTAGGTTCCGAGATGACTCAATCTTTTCTGGGTCTGCGTCTGACCCTGGCACAGACCACAGGCACTTAATAATTAATTGACTTTGGAAAGTAGAAGTGTATCATGAGCCCTGTGGATGGAAAAAAACTCTACTGTTTCCCAACTCCATGTTGGGTTTGGTGTTCTCCCAGCTCCCTTCTTTGGAGCCTCCCAGAGTGTCTTCATCTATGCCTTTTAATCCTGCCTGGATGCTGTTCTTCCTCTGTACCGTTGAGTATCTGCCTGCTGTCTCTTGAGGGACTGCAGCCTTTTTGCTTGGCCCGAAGGACCCTGGCAAGCCCCATGGCTCCTTCCTTCTCTCTTCTTGGACCTCCTGTGATGCAGCAAGCTCGAAGGACCTGTACCTGGCATCTCAAGGGCACAGCCCTCAGCTAAGGGCATGCAGGATTATTGTCTATCCTGGATGCCATGTTTCAAATCTCTGTTGTTTTCATTGCTGTTAAGAGTTTGCCTGAGCTTGTGGCTGATTGGTCTTGTGTACGGAGTCATAGTCAAGTTCATGTGTGCAGTGGTCCTGTCATGTCCAGGAAATATCGTTTCGTTGTAGACACCCATTACCCCCCACTATCCTCCTCTTTCTCCCTGGGCTGACTTCGCGTCCCTGCCCCAACTGAACTTTGCGGGTCAAACAAGCAACTCAAGGTCAAATCTTTCTTTCAGGGTCTGTTTCTTGGGAAGCCTGACCATGCCCACAGTGGGGCAGAATTTGGATAATCAGAGAAGCAAGGTGCTCTTCAGCTCATATGACCGCCCAAGGCAGGGCTGGGCCCGTCAAGCCCAGGACATGGGGGTGGGGCCAAGTCAAAAGCACCGAGTGTGGGGGTGGGGCTGAGTCCCTCGCTGTGAGCTGAGCCAATTAGCGGGCCTTCTGAAACTGAAGCCAAGTTTGGAGCATCGCTAAGCCTCTCCAAGGCAGCATGGTCTTTGGTCAAGGCTCTTAGCCTTTAGTTCTGACTTAGGCTAGCTCTCTCTTTCTCTCCCCTGCTTGGAAGGGGAAAGAAGGTCAGGAGAGACGTGTGGGTTGGCCAGTGTGTAGCTCGCAAGCATGGTCAGCACCACAGGGAGAAGCTGAAAGCTTTCTGTACACGAGGAAGCTTTTCACTCCTACGTTGAAGGTGTGACTTAAGGGCAGACTTCATGGTCACCCAGTGTTGAGGCCCTGTGCTGCCCCCTGTAGTGCTTTCCCTGAGGGATTACAGGAGGTGGGAAGACAGTGTCAGGCTCTGGAAGCACCCCGACTTCATCCTGAATGTCTTCAGCTCCGGTTTTCAATCCTTTTGCTTTGATGCATATCTTTTGCCATGTCACCTGGTGTATGGTAGTTGTGTCCTGAAGAACTGTCACTTTTGCCTGGTTGGGGAGACCCTGGCAAGCCCAGGCTTTCTTCCCCTGCCCTCTTCTCACTCTCTGGTCTTCTTCACCAAGAAGGATGGATTTTAGAGGTTCACTGTAAAAAAAGACTGGCAAAGCCAGGGGTAGCTCAGCCAGAAGAGTGGTTGCCTTGCATGCACAAGGATCTGAGTTCGATCCCCAACACCGACTGGGGAAAAACTAAGCCGGAGTGGTAGTGCATGTTTATATTCTCACAGTGAGGGAGATAGAGACAGGTGGGTCTCTGGTGCTTGCTAGATAGCCACACTAGCCTATTTGGTGAGTCTAGGCTAGTGGGAGGCTCCCTTATATGGGGGTTGGAGAAGTTGGGAGAGGAAGGAGCACTTAAGCAAAGACACTGAAGGTTGTTCTCTGGTCTTGAGCACCCCTCTCTCCTCCTGTCCCCCACATGTCCTAAGCAGGTGACTTCCACCTGTAACAAGATCTTTTCCATGTACAGATTCATTTCCTAAACACTTGCTACATTCCAGGCTGGGCTATCCCAGGACCCTACCCTCCAAACATCCTCAGAGTTCTCCTCACTGTTTTTGAATCCAAATCTCTAGTTCTTGGCTGCCTGCCCCGTGCCTGCAAGCAGACCCTCTCTTGGCTCAGCTACTGCTGTAAAAGGCAGGGCAGAGACGTGGAAGAGGGCGGGGCCCTTCTCATCTTGTCTGCTCTCCCAAGCACCTCCCGCCTTCTCCCACAGGGAGGGAACAGCAGTGGCTTTTAGTTCTCTCCAGACTACCAAAAAAGGTCTCATCTGTCTCATATCTTGGTGACCGGCCCGGCCCCTTCAAGGTCGGTGTCACGGGCATGCGGCTTTTGTGGTCTGTTTGGTTTAGTGCCCTTCCATTGATATCCTGAAATTATTATTCTTTGTGGTGATTTGAATAAGAATGGCCTTCATAGGATCCTATATCTGAATGCTTAGTCACCAGGGAGTAGCACTGCTTGAAAAGGATTAGGAGGTGTGGCCTTGCTGGAGGAAGTGTGGGGTCACTAGGGATGAGCTTTGAGGTTTCAAAACCCCGTGCCAAGCCCATCTCTCTCTGGACAACTGGATCAGGATGTAGCTCTTGGTTACCTCTCCTGGACCACGTCTGCCTGCCACCGTGCTCCCCCGGTATGATAACAGACTAAACCTCTGAAAGTATAAGCCAGCCCCAGTGAAAAGATTTCTTTTATAAGAATTGCCTTGGCCGTGGTGTCTCCTCAAAGATGTAGATCAGTGACTAAGACATTATTTTCCCCCTAAGACAGTCTTACTCTGTTCCTGGCTAGCTTGGAATTCTTTATGTAGATCAGGCTGGCTTCAGACTTGTGATCCTCAGTCCACTGCCTGCTGAGAGCTGGGGATATAAGCAGGAGCCGTCGTTCCTTTGGTTCTCCCTGAAATTCTGTACTCTGAGGTAAGGTCTCATATTGTCCATGTTGGTGTCAGGCTCCGAATCCAGTGACATCACATCTAGGCGACCCCCACATCATTGCCAAGGCAACCACTATACACACCCAGAATCCACCTGGCTACCTCACCTTTACCTGGGAGAGGCTACAGCACTGCCCATATAAAACAGGCAGAGCCCCCTGACTTCGCTCTCCCTCCATCTTCTTCTATTTCTCTCCCCCATCTTTGCCCTATCTCCTGAATAAATCCCCCCCCCCCCAACAGTTTGGTCTGGTGTTGTCTGTTCTAAGCTGCTCCCGGACGTCTAACAGTCCAGGCTAGCCTTAAAGTTGAGGTACATCTAAGAATGACCTTGAACTTCTGATTTTCCTGTTTCTAGTTCCCCGGTGCCAGGGTTAGTTTCATGAACCCCCTAAAACATATGTGATCTTAACAACACTTCTGGGCAAGGGCCTGCATTTCCGTTTTGTGCTGGGGCACACAGTTGATCACTCTGTTGGACAGTGCTGCTGGCTCTCTGCTGATCACTCTGTTGGACAGTGCTGCTGGCTCTCTGCTGATCACTCTGTTGGACAGTGCTGCTGGCTCTCTGATCAGTCCATTTTACGTCAAGTCAGTGTAGTTAGAAGAAGCCCAGGGACTTGCTAACACCACACATGAGACACAACTGAGATTGTTTTTCTCCTTTGAGTTAGAGTTTCTCTATATAGTCCTGGCTGTCCTCGAACTTGCTCTGTAGACAAGTCTGGCCTTGAACTCAGATCTACCTGTATTGCCTCCCCAGTGTTGGGATTAAGGACATGCCACTACCTCCTGGCATATGAGCTGGGATTTGAACCTTCCACCTCCACAACTTCCTTCTTGTCCCAAGAATCGGGATCAAGAGCCGGTGAGGGAAATCTTTGCGTTATTGCATAGACCGATTTTTTTTCTCCTTTGCCATGCCAGTCACAGCTTCCTTCCTGGGGGCTGGAGTTCTCTCCTCCTGATTCAGGCTGCTGCTCTGATTGTCATGGCCCAGCTTCCTGCTGTGCTGAGATGGAATGCAGCTGCCTCCCTCCCTGGGGATGGAGAGGACTGATCTCTCTGTCTCTTTCCTTGCCCGCACCCCTCACCTGCTGCCATTGCCAGAAAGACCCTCAATCCCAGGCTGCGACTCTGAGGCTCTGGCCCCAGTATGATGGATGAGGAAGGAAAATCTGGACGGGGCTTAATGCTTTTACCGGCTGCCTCTAATTTCATTTTGAAAGGAAGGAGAAGGAAAGGGGCACAGGACGACAGGAGACATTTTCCCTGGTGGAGACAAGCTGCGAATCAAGATAAATGGCCGCTCTTTTATGTTCCTTGCTCTGGCCACCAAGCTTGGGTTTTCTAGAACACATCCTCCTGGTCACATTCCTGCCGGGTGCCCTGGGGCTAGCCATGGTGGCTGATTGGATGCCCTAGGATTCTGGGGTCGGAAGAGGGTTGCTGTCTTGTCTGCCTTTGGTCCTAGCCTTGCTGGTCAACTCAGATGCTCTGGAGACAGCTGCAGTTTGGGAAGCAGCGTAGTGGATTTCATGGGAGTAGCTTGATTCTACTTTTGAGCTCATTTGCTTACTTATTGTATCCCCACAACCACCCACCCCCAGGTTCTGCAGGCACCAGACTGAGCCAAACAAGAGAGGCTTGCTGCCCTGGAGTGTCTCTGTCATTTCCTGGCTGGATGACCTACAAGCGAGTTTAGTAACCTCTCATTTTCCTTTTGGGGACTCAAGGGAAAAAAATCACATCAGCTCTCAGCATACAGGAGAGCGACTGGCGTTTGTGCAGGTCAAGAGCCTTGCCCCAGATGTGACACACAGAAAGGACTCCTAATATACTTGTCGTTGTCGATATCGGCAAGGGCCAGTAGGTACCACATGGAATGGAGACGAGGAGACTGAAGGAGAATGGCGTTCCAAGCTTGTGTCCGGAAGAGAAATACCAAGGAGAGGGGTCATGGGGGTGGGGTGGGGGCGGGAGGGGGCGGGGTGGTGGTGGAGCTGGGCGTAAGGAGGCCCCAGCCATGGCAACACCGACTCTCAGCTGCAGGTTCACAGCTCCAGGGGGGACCCCCGCGCTCCTTCCTCCCTCGTTATTTAAAGTCGGAGGGGTGTGTAAATCAACCAAAATAATTCACGAGCATCATTAGCGACTCCAAGGCGGCATCTTTTACCGGCAGCATTAAATTAAAAACAGCGCAAAACTGCAGCTTTTTAAAACACATCAGCTCTGCTTCCTCCCTCCTGCCTGCTGTAATCCAAAGCTGCCGGGATCTAATGAAATGAAATTAGCATCTCCAATCCCCCTCTGGCTACCAGTGCCTTGAAAAAAAAAACCCATCTCTTTCTGCCTCGGAACCCTGAGGAGGCTATGTGAACCGCAATAGGCCCCTCCCTCCTGTCTCTGCCCCCGTGTTCTGGGACCACCCACCTGCCCTGCCTATCATTTTTATCCCTGCAGGAGGACCCAGGAGAAGCCTTGGTCTCTGTTCCTTCCCCTTCTCTGCCTAGACCAGCTAGTTGCTGTTTTCGGTGGTGACCACCCACAGAGACCAAGGGGGTCCCAACCCATTGCTCGGGTAGGTGGCCACCGTTATCTGACTCTGTGTCCTTCAGCCCCAGGAGTGGCTTCTACAGGCTAGTCTTCTTTTCAAGACACTCGGGGGGCCACTGTTATCTCTACTCTTTGTTACTGGGGGACAGTTTGTATACAGTAAGATGTTTCTCTTCCACCCTTTCCATGCAGCAAAGCCCTCGCCCGCTTGGTCCCCCTTCCCCCGCAACAGGCCCCAAGGAAAGTCCAACTGGGTGCTAGTCAGATGTCCTGGGAATCTGTCTGGTACCTTTTTCTTTGGGGCCACTCTCTTAACTCTCAATTATTTCTTCTTCCTTCTTTCTTTCTCCCCTCTCCCTCCCCCTTCTCCTCCTCTTCCTCTCATGTAGTTCAGACTGACCTTCCAGCTTGCAATCCTCCTGCTTCAGCTTCCTGGGTGGCTGGGATTGCAGGCAGAATCATCATTACACTCGGCCCTATGACTTTCTAAAGCAAGGACCTGTCGTTTCTGTCTTCCCTTCTCTAGATCCCAGAATTGTATTTCTCTCTCACTGTCACCTCCTGAGGGTGTGTGTGCGTGCACGTGTGCATGTGCACACTTGTGCTTGCACGAGTACATGTGCTAACCAGTAAGGAGGGTTTGCAGGTGACTGGTCTCCCCGCACCAGACTAATTCCTGTCTTATCCCAGGCATCCCCTGTGGCTGGTAGGAAACAGATTTCTCACTGCTTAGCAAGACAGAGTTGCAGCTGCTTCTGGAGCCATTTATTCTGCCCCTCCAGGGCGAGCCTCCTGCCCTGCCTGGCAGGTCTTTGCTCTCATGTCTGTGATGTTCTGCTTGTTCTAATAAACTACTCGTGGGTAGGGGTGTACTCGGTGACAGCACTTGCCCAGCATATGGGAAGCCCCATGTTTCATCCCCACTCAGTACTTTGAGACAAAAACTTATAACAGAACAAAATAAACCCCACTTGTAGTGAGAACCCCGGTGTGGGGAGCCATCCTATGTCACTATTGTGCCTCACTGTTCTGAGGTGGCCTGGCATTGTCTCCTTCCAGAGTCAAACCTGACTCCCACAGAAAGATGATCTTCAGGCAGGGAGCAGGTGATTTTCCCATCTTCCCTGGACTACACGGTCTCACTGTATAGCTCAGGTGGCCTCAGGCTCACATTCTGAATGCTGGGCTACCATACCTGGCCTAGAACCTGTCATTTTATATTTTAAATTTATTTTATTTTGATTCATGCCTATATGTATGACAGTGCACAATGTGCATGCAGTACCCATAGTGGCCAGAAGAGGGCATCAGATCCTTTGGCGCTGGAGTTACAGGTGGTTGCGAGCTATCTAACCTGGGTGCTGGGAACCAGACTCAGGTCCTTAGAAGAGCAGGAAGCCCTTTTAACCATGGAGTCATCTCCCCCTAAAATGGTAAAGTGGCTCTTTTATTCCTCCATTCATTTATCCATCTGTGCCCCCAGTCTTTGTCCCCCTACCATGTTTGATCTGTCTGTCACCGCTGAGGTAGCTCCATACAAATGGACCCCCACCCCACCTTGCATTACCGCACCCTGAATCTCTGCCTGGGACTCTCTGTAGAGGAAACACAGTGCCCCACGGGGATGTTGGGAATGGAGGAAGACTTCAACACTGTCAATGGGACAAGAGCCCAGGTGAACAGCTATAGTCTGTGATCTCTCAGTTGGACAGTAAGAGACACAGCCAACTTGCTGTCCAGAGGAGCCCCAGGGGCTGAGCTTGAGACCCTTCATTGTCCTTTTCCTTTCTTGGTCCTGCTCCCGCCTCCTCCTGTCAGTTCACCTCCCACATAACCCACCTGTACCCCAACCTTGTGATAGGCTCTGCTTAGGCTAATATGAAAGGCTTGTCTAGGGTGCAGAGAAAGAATTCTGTGTCTGTTAGAAGATGAGGAGACCCTGAGTCATCTCTGTCAGTGTGGATTCTGTCCTCACCCTCGGCTCAGAGGGGCCACTGGACAAGGACACAGCACAACACAGTTCCTCCCAGCTACCTCGACAGCTTTTCCAGCCAGGGCAGTGGTTCTCGGCCTTCCTAATGCTACGGCCCTTTAATACAGCCAGCTGCTCGTGTTGTGGCGATCCCCAACCCTAAAACTGTTTTTGCTGCTCCTTCATTACTATAATTTTGCTAGTTATGAATGATAATATAAACATCTCATAGGCAGGATATCTGATATGCAGGCCCCCATGAAAGGGTAGTTTGAGCCCCAAGGGGTCACAGCTCACAAATTGAGAACCACTGATCCAGAACCAGCTCCTCTCCTCAGTGGTGGGTCAACTGGGGAGGTGGGAGACAGCACTAAGAATAGAGCCCATCAGTCACTAAGGGGAATGTGCTTTCCCAGGATGCATCATGAAGCTATCATGAGTTTGGGTTTGGAAGATGAGTAGCAGCCACTGGAGTCACTGGTCTGGTCAGGAGCACCTGGAAGTATAGAGCCAAGCCTAAGGCTGGAGATCCAAAGACTGGAGACTTGACCCGGGTGCTGTCTGGCTCTCCTGCCATATTGACCTTATAAGTACTCTTGTATCCAGCTGGGTATGCCCCACTCTGCCTAGCACAGGGCTCTGCAGCTGATTGTTCTGAAACCAACACCGGGTAATTGGGTGTGTGTGTGTGTGTGTATGTGTCTGTGTGTGTGTGTGTGTGGCATCATATCCCGAAATAGAAGCCAGAATATATCCCTGATATCCAGGCCCACCCAGCTCGCTCAAGGGCTCTTCTCTTTGGAGCGAGGTAGCTGTACATGTTATTGTCTGTCTTCTAGGATGCCGAGTGGAGGTCCTAAGAGAACTATAGCTGAGCTGGGGTGGAGGCCGGATCCCTGTCCAGATTATAAATGGCCTCCACCCTGGCTCTCCAGTTCTCCCAGCCTAGGTCTCTTTCCCCTCCCCCAGTCTGAATCTGCCCGAAGGCCTGAATGTCAGCCATATGTTTCAGATGCTAGACTGCCACACAGTGAGCCAGAAGGGCTGTTTGGGAAAGAGTACTCAGTCAAAGCTGTGTTTATACACACGAGGGCCAGGCGTCTTTTTATTATGCAGAATTATACACTTCCTAACACACAGACATCAAAAGCCGTTTTTCCTTCCCTGGGTGAATCTGCCACATGGGCAGTCTGAGTCTGGCGCGGGGGGTCGGGGTGGGGGTGGCTGCTTCTTCTCTTCTTGATTCAGTGCTGAGCCCCGAGCATCACAGAGCTGAGAGATGTGAGTGCAAGGGCACTGTAACTGAGATCTTCTTCTCCTGAGAGGACCTGGGGAGCTGAGCCCCGGCAACACCATTTGGCCTGTTACAGAGCTTAATTGGAAGCCCCAGCTAGCTCTGTCTTGTGCCCCAGTCCCAGAATGCTCTCCTTTCATTCTGGAAGGAACGTGCTAGACTTTTACCATGAAGCATTTTCTAGAGTCCGTACTCTGGACTGCACAATCCTGACTTTAAAAAACTGACACGGAGAGCCCCTATCCTTGAGTTTAGGTTGAGCATTTAATAACCATGATAACAGTGGTAACAGACGTCTTTTCTTTAGCCAGCTATGCTCATGCATGCCTGTCGCCCCTTTATAATCCTGGAAGTTGAGAGCTTGAGCCAGGAGGATAGCCTGGGCTACATCAGTAAAAAGAAAGAGGAAGGGAAGAGGAAGGAGGAAGAAAGGGATGTAGAGGAGAAGGGAGGGGGAAGAAGAGGAGGAGAAGAGGAAGGAGTAGAAGAAGAGGAGAAAGAAGAGGAAAATAAGGAGGAAGAAGAGGAGGAGAAGAGGAAGGAGTGGAAGAAGAGGAGAAAGAAGAGGAAAATAAGGAGGAAGAAGAGGAAAAGGATGAGGAAGAAAAGGAAGAGGAAGTAGAAGAAAGAGGAAGGAAGGGGAAGAACGAGGAAGGAAGAGAAGGGTAACTTTTCCCCTATTTTTTAGCTTAACTGAGATGAAGAACGAAGGTTGGGTAACCTGGGTTGGAACAGAGACTCCTCAGCTTTGCCTTGTCCCAGTCAGTGATGAAATGGGAACAGCATGTAAGGTGCCCAACACAGTGCCTGGTGCCTTGCTTCTGCTGAGTGATACTTTCTTCTGTGGCCATGATTCTGAAGGGTGCTCTGAGGGTCAAGAACTGGGTGTCTCTGCCATGGCTTCTATCCCAGTGGCCCATATTCTGCCAAAAGCAATAACTCATCAACTTGTCTTTGAAACAGGGGACGGATGAGCGTTGGGTCTGGAATCAGGGTCTTTTGTTAAGTAAATGGGGAGCCAGGCAGTTAGAGCACCCTAGTGCTTCATCAGGTCTACTGTGAGCCATGAGCCGTCATAGACTTGCCCCACAGGCTGGTGAGGAGGAGATTAATGGGGAGAGCTTGAGATAAAGCATACAAGCTGTTTAGTGTGCATGGCGCTCGACGCCACTTCTTGTCCGATTTTATTAGCAGCGGGTATCCCCATGAATAGTAGTTTACTATCTAAGAGCATTTTTATGTCTGCCACTCCCAGCATCCTCAGAAGCAGCCAGGCCCCACTGAGCAGATAAGAGAGCAGCTTGCAGGAAGTTAAAGGACTTGCTGGGTCTCCCTTGTGGGTTGACGGTGAAGCCCCAACCCCTTGGTTTTTTGGATGGTTGTTAAATTATCATTTTTTTCCCCAGAACTAGACATCTGATCTCTTGAGAATGCTTCAGATTTTTAAATATTGGAGATGCCAGAGTTCTGGGGCATATAAGTCAATTCTCCTCTCCTTCTCTGACAGCCTGCCGCCACAGAAAGTCTTTCTGGGGTCAAAAGGGTAAGAGGCCAAAGGAATCAGAAAAGCCTATGTTTTCATGGTGCTGTATTCCACTGTGATGGAGGGACTTCTGGGGAGGGAGAGGTCACTTAAGAAGCACACTCAGACCACCAGGCCCACACGCATGGAGTTCACTTGGGAGAAGGCGGCTGAGCCCATCTGTGACTGGGGCAGGAAGATGTCTGGGCTGCTAGGTGCACACATGTCCTGTGTGGATGGTTTCTTTTTGTCCTTCGAGTTTTGTCAACTCTGTCAGAACATTGGAAATGTCTCCCTGGAATGTAACAAATCCTGTGGGCATATGGGGTCAGTAACTTTCCAACCTCAGCCTTTCAATCCTCTCTTCTATAGCGGCAGGGGCAAGCCAGCTCTTTGGCTGTTTCCATCTCTACCTGCTGGAAGGGAGGAGATGCCCAGTGTCTCAGACATAGCTGGGAAGAGCCTGCACACAGAGAGCTGTCCTTGGTAAAGGAACGATTTACCATCTGAAGGGCGCTCCTCCCTCCCCTTGTGATGAAATTAGTTCATAAGCATTGTTCTTGCATTTGCTTCTTCAGGGATACTCGGAGGCCCCCATCTCTTCTCTCTCCTTCCCAACACCCACAGCCCCCAGAGATTTAGAGTCAGGATGCGATCTTCCCTCTTGCTTCCATTACTTTAGCGCCTGAGTTACTGAGCCATTATCCCTTGAAGAGTTCTTCATTCGACCTCAAACAAAATCCAGAGGCACTGCCTGACAGGAGTCCGCTTGCTGTTCTCTCCATCCATGTAGCCCCTTTATGGGCTGGGCTGCCATTTGCAGCTTGCAACCTTGGGCTAGACCTCCACCTGCCTGAGATTTATTTTCCTAATCTGTAAAATCTGGAGGTTGAAATAGATGTCCTGAGGCCTCTCCCATTCTGATCCAGCCACTTGCAAACCTCGACATCCTAGGGTTAAGAGGGCTACATCTCTGTCCCAAGGTCTGTATGCCTCTTCTGGCTCCCCTCCACAAACCCTGACTACAAAACCAGCCACTCACACAGAGATGCAGGGGTTGGGAGATGGACAAAGTTAATAGGAGACAGGAAAGGACAGGCTGAGAGAGATTCTCTCCTTCAGTAAACAGAGTGCTCTGGGAATTGATTCCCTCTGCTCCTGTTTGCACGTGGGTCCCTCCCTCCCGCCTCCCCCCATCACCCCCACCCGTGCAAGGGGAAAAGGCATTGCATGGAGATTAGCTACTCTGTAGCTACAATTTGCCCGCATGCTTATTATTCCAGGAGCCCAAACACCATTCACACAACTCCATCCTCTTGTCCTTGTTTTTCTTTGGTGTATCTATCTATTTATTTATCTTCGTCTTTAGACAACTGGGGTCTGGGAAGGCGATGGAGTCTCTGCCAGGTGCAGGTTCAGTGTCCTCTGAAGATCTCAGGAGGGGGCAAACTTGCCTAATAGGTTTCTTCTCTTGGTAAAGCTGTTACCACCTGTTTCTGCAGATGTGACACTCTTGACCAAGGCCACAGCCTTCCCAGCCAGCAGTCTAGGTGGACCGGGAGCACCAGCCTTCTAAGGGCCCCGGGAGCCTATGCTTCCCCTCCCCCCTCCCCCCAGCTGCTTGCTCAGGCTCTGGTCTCTGAGTAATGAAGTCAGCCGGGGTGGGGGAGGCAGAGCAGGTGGCTCTGATAAGGATGAGACAAAATGAATGTGTTTTCAAAGTTTCCCCCAGGCCCCAGCAGCATTCTGCAGAACTGTAATCCTATTTTGTAAATAGATGGAATTGCTTTTTTTTCCCCCTTTTAACCCATTGGAGATACAAAGCCAGCTGCGTCTTCCGCAGGAGCTTGGCCCCTCCCTTTCCCCTTTTTCTCATTGAAAGCAACCTATCCCTTCAGTCCCAGTGTCCCTGTGTCCCCATGTGTGCTGATGTGAGGCTTAGGAAAGAGCTAGTCCTACAGTTCAGCCAATTCTCAAAGCTGTGGTCAGAACCAGACATCTCAGACTAGCTGGGCTGTGAAGCAGGCGAAAACTCCTTCCTGAGTATCTCCTCTTCTGGGCAGGTGTTGTTTGGACAGGGGATGGGGACAGCTACAAGAGACCCCAGCAAAGTGTCCAGAAATGGCCCCTGATGACCCTTGAGGACTCTCTGGCTGTTTTCTGAGTCAGTGGAACCACAGTGAGACTTTCAATAGGGTGGCCGTGACCCTACGTGCCTCTTAGCTGCCTCTGATACTCCCTGCCCCCAGAGGCAGAGACTGGGGAGCCAAGATACAAGAACAAGCATGTGACCACACTTCAGGGACTTGCCTTGGAGAGACAGTGGTGGCCATGGCTTGGTAACATAGGTCAGGCTCTAAGAACATCATTAGGGAAAATACCTTGAGAACTGTCCTCTGATCATAATCTTCGTTACCATCTCAGTCAGAGAAGCAGTGCATAGCTACAACAGACCCTCCAGGTCAGGCCTGTTATCTCTCAAAGTGGGAGTTGGGGGTGAGGTTGGGGGGGAGATTGGAGCAACCCCCAGTTTCCACCCCTTCTGTGGTAACCAGCTGCTTTTATCCACCCATGCTCCTGTGAATAGCACCTCACCTGTGGTCCCATCTGTAAGTCTAGCTAACTCATTAGTTGGCCAAGCTAGACTTCATTGGAATCCTGACTTTGCTTGGGCCTTGGCATTTTATGTGGAATGAGAGACATTTGTTTATCTCTCTCCAGAAAAACTTCAGACGCAGCAGAGGGGGAGCCAGATGGATGAGTGAGATCTCTGTGTTTGAGATCCTTGTGAGATCTCTGTGTTTGAGATCCTTGTGAGATCTCTGTGTTTGAGATCCTTGTGAGATCTCTGTGTTTGAGATCCTTGGAACATAATGAAATCTTAGGCCGATAGCATCCTGAACACAGAACAGCTGCTTTCGTGACCAACACATATTGGAAAGGTCAGCAAGGTGAGCGCCCACATCCTGGAGAGGTAGCTGGGAGGAGATTAAAAAAGAGAATGCTGGGATAGCCATAGCATCTGTTTCTCCCAAAGGCAGGTACACAAGGTGAGAAGGCTGGATAAAGCCTGTCCTTCTGCAACAGGGCATCTATTCAACCTTTGGCTAAATGGGCCCAGGGAGGAGACGGGAGCAGGGATATGGTCACAGTGGATGGGGATGAAGCAGCCTTTGTGTTTCTTAAGGCATCTTCGCACCTTTGCAGCCTCCTGTCTCAAATGTAGAGCTGAAGGAAATAGACGTTAATTGTTGATGCTCAATGTCATGTGGTGGGGCCGCCCAGTTTGCTAGAGTCTGGCAATCTTCAAGACTATAGTAACAATGGTCTACTGTAGACTGGATGCTAACTATTCCATGACGCCTGCCTACTAAAGGCTTGCTAACCAACCTGTTGCTATGGGGGCATGGCGGAACCATTAGAAGGTAGGATATCGTGGGAAGTCTCTAGGTCAGTGGGGATTCGCCCTTGGAAGAGATTGTGGGTCCCGTTTCCTCTTTGCTGCGTGGTTGACAGTATAAATGGTTCCATTCCATCATACGGTTGTGCCAGGAGAACTTCCTCCTCAGATCCAAACAAAAAATACCTGCTGGCGCAGATAATAGAACTTCAAAAATTTTGAACCAAAATAAACATTTTATAAGCGCCAGTATTTTGTTATAGTGATGTAAAGTCAGGGACATAGTGCCAAAGTACTATTTAAAGAGTTTTGTTTCTTTTAAATTAAAAAATGCACGTGAACGTGGGCACACACGTGCCACAGAACACGTGTGGAGCTCAGAGAACAACTCTAGACACTGGTACTTGATTTCCACCTTGTTTTTCCCTGGAGTATACCAGACTAGCTGGTACACAGGCTCCTGCCCCTTATCTCCACACGGGAGTGCTGGGATTACAGATTCAAGCACTGGCTTTTTCTGGCTCCTTTGTAGATTCTGGGGATTCAAACCCATGTCCTCACGCTTGTATGACAAGTGCTTTTACCCACTGAGCCATCTTTCTAGACCAGTGGTTCTCAACCTTCCTGACGCTGCAGCCCTTTCACTCAGTTCTTCGTGTTGTGGTGACCCCCCACCCGTAAAATTATTTCCATTGCTACTTCATAACTGTAATTTTGCTACTGTAATGAATGGTAATGTAAACATCCGGCACCCAGGATAGGTGATAGATGACTCTTGTGAAAAGGTTGTTTGAGTCCCAAAAGGGTCACGACCCAAAGGTTGAGAGCAGTTGCTCTAGAGCCATCTTTTTAAATGGGTGGGGCAGAGTCCCATGCAAATGATGGTTGACTTCAAACCCAATATGTAGTGGAGGATGTCCCTGACTTCTGATATTCTTGATTTTTACCTTCCTAGGGCTGGGATTACAGCCACGTGTTACTGTACTAGTTTATGAAGTCAGTTTCCCGAATGCTAAGCAAGCATCCCGCCAGCTGAGCTACATCCTCAGGGCCCATAGTTCATGGATAAGGATTATCATCATAGAGAGGATGACTTCTGGTGGACAGACTCATGGCTGGCCTGGGTGTCCCTCTCTCCAGATATCGCCTTGTACAGAACTAGCGTCCACGCAAACAGCCACCATCTTCATAATAACAGCTGGGTTGGCTTGCCAAAGGTCGCCACGGCTGGGCTTGTTAGCTGATGTCATTTCTCACAGAAGGAGGAGTAGGGAAGGTCATGGGACCCACTCCTTAGTGTCCAGCCACTTCTCCTAACCAATTGCATGCAATTCTACCCTAATTGAATATGACCTGGAGTCTCAGAGACGGGCTGGAGTATACAGGCTGGGGAAGACTAGGGGATGTGGATCCATCTACGTAGCCATGGTGAAGCCTTCCAGTGCGACCGCTCCTGTCTGTGACTCTTCGCCTGTGCTCTATAAGTAAGCCCAATAAACTCACTGGTTCCCAGAGAGATCACTGGTGGAGTTGAACTTTGGTTTCTCATTGGAACCTTTGAAAGGAGGGACTGGGTAGCCATTGTCAAGTGCTCCCCTCTCCTAAACAGGAGAAAATTCTCCTAAGATCCCTTGACAGCACCATATACCGGGGTAGGAAGAGCCCACATGGCTGGTACCTTCTGGGGGCTGCTGCTGAGGAGGGGAAGGTACTATATAGTTCATGTGGCTGCTGAGGACAGTGTTAGCAAGCTCTCCTCTCAGGCCCCCTTTCCCTCCCTCATCCTTTCTGTGAAGCTGCAGCACTCTGAGCTGGGGTGAGATAGCAGCGGTGAGGACCCAGAGGGAATCACGGTGCTGGAATGGACGGTGGTCGCAGTGTGAGGCCATGGCTTCTAGAGTAAGGAAGGAGCGACTAGCTCTGCCTGCCTTGGCGTCCCTTGCAGCCAGCCCCAGGTGAGGGAGAACCTGGGGCTCCAGTGGATTTGTTGAAGGTCATGTCTTTGAAATCCAATTCACCCCTTGTCCAGGACTTGAAATGGTCCATTTGCTGAATTTACTTGCTGTCTCTGCCCCTCAGCTTTGTTGACTGGCTCTCGTTCTGTCTTCATAACAGCATTTTAAGGGATTGACCTACAGCTGCTAAGAGGTTCCTTAGGTTGTTGGGCCCAGAGGCCCACCTGGGCTATTCCATGTAATTAGGTTTTATGGACAGACAAGGCAATATGAAGGCACATGTATCATGGGGAGCCTGCCAGCCTACTGGCACCATGGGAAGAACAAGAAGAGAAATACAGCCATCACCATGGATACAGAATGAGGGTGTCCACATCATGGCAGCTCTGGGAGCCATTGACCCCGTATTCAGGATGCTTTCTTGTCCCCAAATGCATACACATCCGCATGAGAGCTCTGTAGAATCTACAGGGTGGCACTTGGGTATGAGCCACGAGGACAGAAACTCTGTCTCCTATGGTCTACACACAGTAGGTTCTTTAGAAGGCTGGCAAACAACCATGAGGCAATGGTGGTAGGCAGAGACAAGACTAGAAACTTGGATTCCTGGTTGTGGTCTAGTGCTTTCTCACGTGGGGTAGCAGGCTGCTGAAGGCTCCTGTGTCTAGAACCTGAGAATCAGTTGTCATCAACTCATATGTATAGGAAAGGAAGCGAGCAGAGGTGGCCTGAGGCTCGTGGCTGTTGTGGCCTCTGGGTGTGAGCCTTCTCTTCCCTTCTCTTCACCTCTTATCATTCTCTACCCGCTTTCCTGGTTCCTCCTCCCACCCTGATGGGCCAGAAAAGACAGATGAGTCGGTCTCCCATGGGAGGCATGGAGCCTCTAGTGCTGAGAGGGAACAGCCACGGGATATGAGAGGCTGGCATTCATTTGGTTTGATGCTTATTGGTACCTTCTATGTGCCAGGCACATTCTAGACACACTCCCTACCCTGTGTGGATGGCACTGTCATGTGTCTTTACAGGGAAGATGGCCTGACACAGAGTGGATGTGTGAGTTGACCAAAGCCACCTAGCTAAGCAGAGGCGTCAGACGAGGTCCAAAGTGCTTGCTCTAAATCTGTTATCTAGGCTGTAGTTAGAACAAACCATTCCGATGACCTTTTGCATGGTGCGACAGTGGTGTGTGTGTATGTGTGTGTATACCACTGGCATGTCTCTTGAGATGTTTAACTTTTTTTTTTTTTTTTGCAATTTATTATATTCCATATATGGGTGTTTTGCCTGCATGCATGTCTGTGCACCGTGTCTGTGCCCATGGAAGCTATGGAGGCCAGGAGAGGGCACTGGATCCACTGGGACTGGGGTTACAGATGGTTGAGTGCTGCCATGTGGGGACCGAGAATTGATCCTGGGTCCCCTGGACGAACACTCAGTCTTACTGAGCCATCTCTCTAGCTCCCTCTTGAGGGTCTTTAGGGAAACATTTTCTTCTATTTCCCTTCTCCCTAACTAGACTGTTTTTAGTAATTGAGGTCCGGTTGCTGGGAGTCGCAGCAGCCTCTGCTGGCTGTTATGCACCCCTGAGTCTGGGATCTTCATTTTTTTCTTCCTTCTTCAGTTTATCTTGTTCTGCCCCAGCCTTGGCGTTTTGCACAGAAAACTGCTTCACCTCCTCCCTTGGCTCATTCCCCAGCTTTCCAGGGTGGGTTTAAATCTGGAGCTATCTGGCCACATGGGTTCCAGAGCAATTTGCCTCTCAGGAATTGCACAGGTAGGGGACAGCCACAATGACTTTCTTTTGCCTGCCAACCCTAAGCCCCTCTATCCCCCTGGGAGGCTTTGAGAGACTCCCATAGGCCAGTGTGCTTCTCTCCCGCTCGTATCTACCTCTTCCTGTGAATATCCATCTGTGACATTACTGCTGGGTTTCCATTCTTCCCTGGAGAAATGGAGCCAGCCCTGCCCCTCGGGGAAGCTGGCACCTCTGAGAGCCCTGATGCCTTCCCCTCCAGTCTCTAGATAATGGAAAGTCATTTCCGGTGGGGGGAAGTGGCACGGGGGTGGGGGTGGGGGGTGGGGACCGTGTGCACTCAAGTTGTTGCCTTGTAATGGCAACAAAAAGGAATGTAGGCCAACAGCCCTCAGAGCTCGCTGTTCTTGCTACGGAGAACTGCGCTGGCCAGAAAGCACCCACTAATGGTCTCTTCCTCGTCTCCTTCTAGCTAATGATAAATAATGTGTATTTTTAGTTTGGAATTGAATTTCATCTCTCTGTTGCTGGTGTGTTTCTGGTGGTTTTTTTTTTTTCTTTTCTTCCTTTCTCCCTTGGGGCCTGGAAACCAGACATTTGTGCAGGGATGGTGCACATTTATTCCCTGCTAGAAATTGACATACGGACTTATTATACCCTACGTTCTTATTGTCACCCCCCAAACCATTCACCCAGCTGAGCCAGGTGGAGAACCACCTCTAAGAGAAGGCGCCATGTAGATGGGAGATGAGGGTCTGATTGACCTCTGAAATTGATGGCTGTCCCCAACTTGAATATGCCTTGGGTATATCCAGCATGTGTGGTGCACTGGGTCTGGGACAAGCCTTTGAGAACCACCTTCCTATGCAAAACATGGTCCTGGAACCAACAGCCCCAGATCAGTGGGAGTCTGGCCAGGATGGGTGCTTGGGCTCAGTCCAGCTCTAAGGAAACTGCACATTTGGGAGGCTGGGGAGATGGCTCAGTGAGTAGAGGCCTGGTGCATCAGCAGGAGGACTGAGTTTGGATCCCTAGCACCCACATAAGAAGCCAAACATGGTGGTGGGCACCTGCAACTTCAGTGTTGGAGGATTCTGGGAGCTTAGATACAAGAGGATCCTGGGAGCTCATTGTTTATACAGTTTAGCTGAATCAGTGAGCTCCAGCTTCCGTGAGAGACTCTGTCTCAAATAAATAATGTGGAGGGCTGGGGATGGGAGGTCAGTGGATAAGAGCAGTAGTGGGCCAGTGAGAGGCCCAGCCCCTGTGTAAAGCCAAACATGGTTTTGTGTGCCTTAAATCCCAGCTTCAGAGACAGGCAGAGCCTTACCCTAGCTGAAGTGTAAGCTTTGGGTTCAGTGAGAGACCTTGTCTCAGGAAATAAGATGGAGGATTATTGAGGAAGACACCTGGCATACTTCTCTGGCCTCACCTCTGCCTGTGTTCTCATAGGTGTGTATACACGTGTGAGCATATACGCTTTCCCCAACACTAATAAGGCGGAGAGCCTGAGAAAGATATTGGATGTTGACGTCCAGGCTTGTGTGCGTGTCACTGTCTCTCTCTCACACACATGCACATACAATCACACCCTACGCACACATGTACACACACACACACACACACACCAAGTTTTATACCAAGTTTTTCTAGTGATCTGAATGGCTCCTACAGGTTGAGCTACACTAGCCCAATGCTCCCTGTCCTACAACTTTATCTTCACATTACAATCATCCAGGGAGCTTTAAAAACATCCCTAAGATCACACTGCACCCAGGCCAATTAAGCCAGCATGTCTGAAGCGGGACCCAGGGCATCTGTGCATCTTAAAGTCTCCCCAAGTGATGCTGTGAGCAGGCTCATCTGAGAGCTCTTCTGGTTAGAGGAGTGAGTTGGAAACTCAACTTATGCAGTTCTGACCTTGAGCCCAGGAGGGGCCGCTGTTCTTCCTCCGTGGGCACTCATCCACGCCAACTCATTGGTTCAGAGAGTTCACCTCTGCCTCATCCAGAGCTCCAGGGTCATTTGTTCACCTGCTGGGAGCTGGCTGACTCCGGTTGTGTATGCACTCTGACTTCAGCTTGGCTGACTGTGGCCGTTGGAGGAGAGATGCAGGCAAAATTGGCTGAGCCAGGCACTGCTTTACCCCATTGGCCTAATTAGAGTGAGGCTCACACGGGCCTACTTCCCACAGTTGTGAAATTCCATGACTTAAGTCCTTTTGAATTAAATCCAGTGTCAACTGCTCAGCAAACCAGCCTTCACTTTCTCTACCAAGCCTATGGCAGACATCATTAATCAATCAGAGCACTCTTTCTCGGGAACTGAGGTGGAGGCAGAAGGATTTTCTCTATAGCAGTAGTTCTCAACTTGTGGGTCCTGACCCCTTTGGGGGTGGCATTTCAGATATTTACATTAGAATTCATAACAGTAGCAAATTATAGTTACGAAGTAGCAATAAAATAATTTTATACCACAACATGAGGAACTGTACTAAGGGGTCCCAGCATTAGGAAGGTCGAGAACCACTGCTCTGTGGTGTCCAAGCAGATTGGATGGACCAGCGGGGGCATAGGAGATGGAGGCAGTTTACTTTTTCAGGGTCAGCATTGGCCTGTCACCCAGGAAGATGCTCCTGAGGAAAAATTACCAAAACTCAGATAACGTCTGCTCCTCAACTGTGCTGAGGTCTGGTCAGTCCTCTGTGAGGGAGAGAGGCAGCTTTTGGTCCATTCTGATAACACAGAGCTTAGGGACCAGGGAGGCCTCACTGGCTCATGCATAAGAGATTCATGCTGTCTGGGGTGGAGGCTTGGACTAAGGCTACTGGTTTACCCAATTACATCATTTTCAGAAAAACCATGGAGACCCAGATCCTGGCTCCCACTTGTCCTGGCCCAGATGGAAGGCAGCCAATGGGATGCGTGTCCAAGAGCAGATGCTCTGGGTCAAAAGATACTAAGTAAAAACGCCTTGGAGCATCGTCCAAAGAGTGCAGCCAAGTCAGGGTGATGCAGAGAGGGGCAGTGTGGCATCTTGGACTTAATTGTATTTCGTGACCTGATGCTCTTGCTGCTGAGACTCCCAGCTTGCCCGTCTGTCTGCTTGTCTGCTTTTCTTCTTTTTGTTCAATTGTCTGATTGTTTTAAAGACAGGGTCTCATATAGTCCAGGCCACCCTCCAACTTACTACGTAGTCCAGGCTGGCCTTGAACTCCCTATCCTCTGGCCTCCACCTCCCAAGAGTGAGGATTACAGACCTGTGCTAATATACCTGAGAACCTAGTCATGTCTTTCTTACATGTCTTTTACCTTCGCCCCCATACTACAGAAGTTCTAGGAGGCGTTCAGCTTCTCCTTTGTACCTGAAAAGATCAAAGAGGGAAGACACAGGCTGTGAGTGCTTCAGGCACGGTCCAGGGAATTTGAGCAGCTGAGGAAGAGCCCTCACCTGCCTTCCCAGTGTTGTCCCCAGTGGCTGAAAAATGCTCCCGGCCTTTGCTGACATCTAAAGATAGAAAGAAGTGTGGGACTGGTGACTTCTATGCTCTGTGTGATGGCTGTGCCAGTGGGACTTGGGATCTAGTCAGCAGCTGAAGTGTGTGTGTGTGTGTGTGTGTGTCTGTGTGTGCGCATATACACACAGGATATGCGTACCTGATTGCTTGTGTACATGTGTGTACATTCTGGAATACCTGTACCTCTGCTCTGCTCAGAACCCCTGTTGGGGTGTGGCTTTCTGTGTGGACAGGGCTCTGTGGTCCACAGCAGGGGAGAGTCAGCTCCAGAAGCAGAAGCAGGCTGCAGTCCTGTGGGGAGAAGGCAGATGTGGAGTAGAGTTTCATTCCTTTTTTTCTTATTTTAAAATGTCTGTCTGTCTGTCTGTCTGTTGTATGTATGTATGTATGTATGTATGTATGTATGTATGTATGTATAAGTGAGTACATGTTCCATGACACACATATGGAGGTCAGAGAACAATTGCGGGAGTTCATTCTTTCCTTTTATCATGTGGCTTGGGGGACTAAACTCAGGTGTCAGGCTTGGTAGCAGACATCTTTACTTGTAGAGCCGTCTCTCCATCCCTGGGGTTATCTATTTCTATACCTTTGGTATGGAGCTTAATAGGGCTCCTCTCCTTCTCACCCAAATGGCCACTTACCCAATAGTAAACTGACTCCAGAGAGGCTGCCGTCGCCTGGACTAGCTTTAGTGAGGTTCTTGTCTCTCTGTGCTGACCTTCAATGGGCCTTTCTCAAACGTGGAAACTCACAGGTACCCTGGGCCTCTCCCTGCTGCTGGCACAGGCTCCTCTTCCTCAGCGAACATCAGTGACTTCCACTGTCCTCCACTGACCTCTGCTTCACCCTCCCTACACCAAAGGAGAGGCTTCTGCCCTGCTGACCTGTCCAGCTCTGCCCATTTAGAGCAGACTTCAAATCACCAGCACTGTCTCTGGCGGGCGCTGGAGAGGCTGCGGGGCACAGGGTTCCATTTCCACAGTTGATGATGCCGTGCAATGAATGACACACCCACCCGCCTCTTCCCATCACTTACCATCGTCTTGAAGCTCGTTGGCCCCTCTTGAGGCCATGCTTTCCTGGCCTCCAGCAGAGCCCACCCTGCCTGGGTAGACTGACTGGCCTGGAGGTATTTATTTTAAGAGGCATTTCACCTGGGGTTGGGATATGCTTGGCTTATTACCCATAAATATCAACTAACAGAAAAGACAGCCTCTGGGAAGAGAAATAGATACTTGGAAGGGAGACTACAAGCTGTTTTCCTCCCGAGGGAGACAGGGAATGGGCTGCTTCGGTGTCTGTTTTTTCCAGTGCAGTCCACAGGGCCCCTCGTGCTGTGGCACTGAGCCATCTAGGGTTGTGGTACCTCCTCCCCACCATGTCCCTAAGGAACTGGATCTAGCTGGGCTTGCAATCACCTAAATCCCATCCACGATCCAATAGAGCAGATGGAGCCTGAGGAGGGAGGTGACGAGGGACCTGGGTAAGGAGAGTCTGTTTTCTAGAGCTTCTTGGAGGAGGTGTCAGGAGTGGAGAAGAACATTCCGGGAGGGAACCGCATATATGAGGGTTTTAGGACCTGCCTGAGAGGCCAAGGGCTCTTCAGGGGAAACTGAGGCTGACGGAGATATGTACTGAGGGGGCTACATGAGACCTACCTAAAAATGTAGTGAACCCCTTCCCCTACCCCCAGTTATAAAATGACGAAACTCCCTGGGGTGGGACAGGAAAGCTATGCAGACTTTCAAGATTTTCATGAATTTTGTCACCTATAAGACCCTCCCAGCAAACTATGGCCATCAGTCCCCTTCTGGTCATTTGGCTCTGCTCACATGTGTGGCCTATTTGGTCCCCAGACCACGTTCTAAAATTATAGAATCTTGTCAGGGAAAGGGCAGCTCATCCAACCTTCTGTCCACTGTGACAGTCCCAGCCAGAGCAACTGACAGATGGCAAGTTGCTGATGTATGCACGCTGTCAGGCCAGGCAACCTACTACCTTCTGGGGCAGCCCTTCACTATGGGGAGGCTCTAATTGTTGAGGAGTTATTTCCTTTTGTTTAGCTAAAATCTGGCACTGTGATGCCCTTGGTTGAAGGCCTGGCCTCTGGACACCATAAAGTCAATCTGCCTCAATTCCACATGACAGATTCTGTACTGCCAAAGACAGCAGGTCCCCCTGGATTCCCTCTTTCCCTGGCTAGTCACCCCAGTTCCTGAAGAATGTGTCAGGAGAAGGGCATCCTGGGTGCCCTGGTGACTTGTTCTGCTCATGTCTTGACTTCAAGTGTCACGTCCAAGTAGTATGATGTCCTCAGAGGCCTTGGAACCAGGAACCAGCCCACTGGACTTGAAAGCTCAGTACTGGGTGGGACTCAGCATCCCTGATGGTATCATACAGATGTCAGGGTCCTGGACCCCCAGAGTCTGGACTTTACCTGTTGGGTTAAGTACAGGAATCTGTTCTTTGTGTGTGTTTGTGTTTGTATATATGTGTTTATGTGTGTGTGTGCAGGTGCATGTACACCTGTGTGTATATGGAGGTCATAGGTCAAGGGCAGTGCTGTGTTCTATTTCTGTCCATATTATTGTTTTATTTTTTAAATTAAATTGCATTTTCTCTCTCTCTCTCTCTCTCTCTCTCTCTCTCTCTCTCTCTCTCTCT
>NW_021620226.1:650588-652114 GCF_004785775.1 Grammomys surdaster | reverse complement strand
TCTCTCTCTCTCTCTCTCTCTCTCTCTCTCTCTCTCTCTCTCTCTCTCTCTCTGTATGTGTGTGTGTGTGTGTGTGTGTGCACATGTGCCACAATGCATTTGTAGAGGACAGAGGATAACACATGGGAGGGAGTGGGTTCTCTACTACTATGTGGGTACTAGGGATTGAACTTGGATCATCAGACTTTGTGGCAAGCACCTTTACCTGCCGAGCTATCTTGCCACCTCAAGCCCAGCCATTATATAACTTGATCTGTGTCTCAAAGATTGGTCTTGGGATTCTTTCTGCTTGCTGGGCTGACACCAACTCCAAGTCTGGAGTCAGAAAGTGCACAGCTTTTATGTTTTTCTATGCTCGGTGTCCACTCGATTGAAAGTATATTAGATATCTTACTACTATAATGGAAAATGTTTTACATATGTCTGTGCCCTGTATAGTTCTTCACAGGCAAGGTGAGGTTGGACATATTCCTGATGCTGCAGCATCGTCTCAGGTTCATGTCTCGAAGTGAGGGTAGAAGCTAGCTGACCAACAGAAAGCACATTGCTCTTCCACAGTCTAGACCTATCTAGGGGAAATCGTCGCCCAGCCATGGGCTATATATCCCACGCCCCTTTGTGCCTACGCAGGACCCCACAACTGATTCCCAGCAATTGAATCTGAATGGAGACAATGGTGGAACTCCTGACATGGTCAAGCATCAGATAGGAGAGCCTGTGTGAGCTCCGGTCACTCTTGGTGCATGTTCTGTGGACAGCAGAGCCTTATTTAAGATGGAGGTAGGAGACCTGGGTCCCTGGGTTACCACTTGATGCAGTGTCCCAGAAGAGCTGATTGAACAAAACATCCCCTTCCGTAGGGTAAGAAATAAACCTCATTGTGTTAAGCCAATAACCTAAATTGGCAACTTAGGGACCGATTGCCAGTATCAATTATCCTAGTTATCATTTACCACAGGCTCATTGTCCTGTTCCAAATATTGCTCTCGTTTCCCTTCAGGGTCAAATTATGTCATATGTCGATTAGGCTTCTAGTCTTTATACCATTACTGAACTAGATTTGTGGGTGATTTAAGTCTGGCTGAGTCACTCTGGGCTTTGTTAAAGATGGGAAATGCTGGCCCAGAAAGATGGTTCAGTGGTTAAGGATGACTCCTGCCAAACCTGGTGACCCGAATTTGATTGCTGGAACCCACAGATCGAAAGGAGAAAACAGACTCTTGCACGTTGTCCTTTGACCTCCTCCATGGGTGTGTGCCCTGCCCTCAACAAATAAAGTTTAATAAAAACTAAAAACTAAAGAAGAAAGATGCCATGGGTAGGTCTAGAATGAATGGTTTCATGGCTGACTGTTCTGCTCATTGATTCTTATGCCATTCATTCATTCATTCATTCATTCATTCATTCAACCATTCAACCATTCACTTACTCTTTCTCTTTCTTCCTTTCTTCCTTCCTTCCTTTCTTCCTTTCTTTCTTTCTTTCTTTCTTTCTTTCTTTCTTTCTTTCTTTCTTTCTTTCTTTCT
>NW_021620226.1:634408-650578 GCF_004785775.1 Grammomys surdaster | reverse complement strand
TCTTTCTTTCTTTCTTTCTTTCTTTCTTTCTTTCTTTCTTTCTTTCTCTCTTTCTTTCCTGTTTCATCTTTCTAGCCAGAGTGTGTGGGATTTACAGGTAGGGTTGGTGTCCTTTTCTTTTGTTCCCTCAATAGACTCAGCAAGTCAGTGGGGATTCTAGTTACTTCTCTTGATGTAGTAAAATGAGTAACAGAGTTACATTTCTCATTGTTGTGACAGATTGCCGAGCAAAAGAAAGGTTTATTCTGGTTCACAGTTTGAGGGGATGGTACAATGGTAGCCATGGGGAGATCTTGGAGAGGTTGGTCATAATTAATGCATCCACATTCATGAAGCATGGGGTGGGGAGAGAGAAAGAGATGAGAGAGAGAAAGAGAGAGGGAGAGGGAGAGGGAGAGGGAGGAGAGAGGGAGAGGGAGAGGGAGAGGGAGGAGAGGAATGATGATGATGATGATGATGATAATAGGGTAGCGGCAGCTGTTGCTTAATCCTCCTTCTTCCTTTTTAAAATTTCAGTCCAGAACTTCAGACTGTGACCTGGGGTTGTCCATATTTAGGGTGAATCTTTCCACTTCAGTTAACCTAATCTAGAAAATCCCCCAGGGGCATGCCCAGAGATTTGGGTCCACAGAGATTCTAAATCTGATCAGGTTAGCAATCAAAACTAACCATCACAGTGGGAAACCCTGCCTACAGCATAGGTGTAGCTACCGAATCTCTCAACAAACCTTTCCCAGTTTAAAACTGGGTATGATGTTCTTACCCTGCAGTGTTAAATTTGGGAACCTTATGCTGTAGGCAATTTTCTCTCTGCTCAAACAGTTCATACTGGAGGGAGAAGCCCATTAAGGTTCAGGCAACTTGAAAGGGAGACTCCTTAAGACTCAGGAAGTAAACAACTCACAAGTCTCAGGAAGTCCATGAAACTGACCAGATACACAAGGCCCCTCCCTTCCCAAGGTTATATAAGCAGCAAGAACAGCTGAGTTAGCTCAGACCAGAAGAGCTGCTTGTAAGTTGTGTCATGAGCTCCAGGGTTCCTGTGTTCATGAGTCTATCACTCATGCTGGGGTAGTGTTGCAGCTACCTTTGAATTATCCATGCTCCTGTAAGTAATCCCCTGATGAGTCACTGACTCATCAGGTTGGACTTTGATGGTATTGTTACTCTGACAGACATCTGTTCGTGTCTCCCCAAGAATAATGCACGTAACATAATACCAGCTACTTTAACAGGAAAGATTTAGTCTAGAAGGACTTGGTTAAATGAGCACAGGGGACTCATAAAGGGTCTTAAATAAAGTTCGGAGGGTAGGTAGTGCGGGAAAGGAAGCTGTCAACTGTGGCTGATGGCTAAAAATAGAGTCAACTCTACTGTGAGGGAGAAGATCCATTCTCAAGGTGGCACTTGCCTTTCAGTGCTGTCTAGTGTTCTGCTGACAGGACCTCAAGGTTAAATGTGCCTTAGCAAGTCCCTGGGGCACCATATCCCAAGGCAGAGTGTGACTAGGTAGGTTTGAGGCTGAATCAATAAGACCCAGTGCTGGGGAAACAGCTTAGTCCATAAAGTGCTTGCTATGCAAGCCTGAGGCTCTGAGTTCGAGCCTCAGCACCCACATGAAAAAGATGGGTGTAGGCTGGGACTCAGTAGGTAAAGTGCTTATTGTGAAAATGAAGACTTAGCTTAGCACCCATGTGAAAAATCTGAGTGCAATAGCATATGTCTGTAATCCCAGCACTGGGAGGGTGGAGATAGGTGGATGCCAGAAGCTTGCTGGACAGCCAGCCTAGCCAAAATGATGAACTCCTGGTTCAGTGATCCTGTTCCCCCCCTCTCTCTTACACACACACACACACACACACACACACCACAGTTGTTAGCACAGGTTTCCCCCCCCCCTTACACACACACACACACACACACACACACACTCAGCACAGTTGTTAGCACAGATTTGCTGTGGGGCTCAAGTCAGTTGTCCTTAGTCCCCAGCTAGTCTGAGCACTGACATGTTGGTAGCACATTGACAGCAGGATGCAGGTTTCCGGGTCCCAGACACACACCAGACACCCCACGAGAGTCTGTGCTGCAGACCACACCCACCCCAGGAGGAATCTTATATCCTAAGTCTTTCAAGGTCAGGTGCACACGGATGCTAAGGTCGAGGGCTGAGATGAGTTAAGTGGGTCTTTCATACAGAGGGGCTTCTGGAGAGAGGCAGCCTCCTCCTGCACCCTTGTAAAAGGGAACCTTTGCTTCTCATACTTGTAGCTAGAAGCTGGTAATATTCCACTTACCGCTGTGTGACCTTGAGGTAGCGAATTACCCTTTCCAAGTCTTGATTTCTTACTCGTGAAATTCCTTGGAGGGTTATTGTGCAGATTAGGGCTTATGCATGTAAAACATGGGGCCCCCGCACACTTAGACTCTGAAGAAGTGGCAGGCATTTTGATTATTGATCAGAAGTGTGTGTGTGTGTGTGTGTGTGTTTAGCATATGGAGGCCAGGGACAACAATGAATACTGTCCCTCAGGAGAGATCTATCTTGCTTGTTGGGACCTGGGATGAGCTGATTAAGGCTTGCTGGCTAGTGAGCCCCAGGGATTTGCTCTAAGGATCTGCCATTTCTGTCTCTTCAGGGCTGGGATTATTAGCACGTACCACCACATCCAGACTTTTATGAGTACTGGGAATCGAACTCAAGTCTTTAGGTGTGTACCACAAGCATGTTCCTAACTGAACTATGTCCCCAGGCCCTGCCCTCAGTTCTTCGTGGAGATGGCAGGGTCTCCAGAGGCAGAAACACAGGCAGAGAGGGTACATCAATGCCTAGCAATTTGGAGCTGACTAAAGAGATACTGCCTAGCCACTGGGGGCAGGGGAATGGTGGTGGGGGACATGCCCCATCCTCATGGAGCCCTTGAAAGCCCAGACCAAAGGAAACTGCCCTTTCCAGTGAGGACCAGCCTTCTGGTCATGAGTACTAGCAGGATGGCCCTGTAGTGGCCCAGAGGAGGCGAATGGAGACGCCCAAGTCCCATGCCTGATTTGGGGAACACTACTGTGCAAGTCTGGATATGAACGAATGAGTGGGTGTAAAGAATGTCAAGCGAGATTCGATTACAATTTTTATTTTGGAAAAACCTTCATCAAAATATGTATATCTAATTAGGACAATTACAGCACAGGAACAAAAAACTGATTAAAAATCAGACACTCCATAAATTATAAGCGTTTTCCTCCAGCTGGGGCACATCTCTGGCTGCTGAGCTGCAAGGCCAATCAATGGAGCCAGGGCTCTGGGAGCAGGAGTGGGAGGAGGCAACACCCAGGACAGGATGGAAGGATGCTGAGCGCACGCTGGGGGCTCTGACACTGCCCGAATGTAGTTCTCAGGCATGGAGGCTGGGTGTTCTGCTTGGAGCTGAGGGAGCAGCTGGGGCCTCCCCGGAAGAGGCTCTGTCTGGTGGGTGGGATCTGGTGAGGTGTGGGTGTGTCTTTGCTCAGCAAGCGTGTGCATATGCATGTGCGTACTCGGTGGGGGCAATGTGTCAGATCTTGTATATGCAAACATCTGTGTAAACATCTGTGGCACCAGAAGAGGATGCGAGTGTCTGGACATAAGTGAAATGCACAGCTAAGACTGGAGTCTGAGCCACAGGCAGTGTACAGAGTCCAAGCAGGCAGTCAGCCTGGATTGTATGGCTGAGGCTCTACTGCCATGCATACACATACACAGAGGACAAAGCCTGGCACATCACCGAGCAAACTGAGAGGTTTTTAAGATAGCCTGAGATGGGGCTGGGGACATGGCTTGGAAAATAAAAGCTTACTATGCAGACATGAAGACTTGAGCCTGGGTCTCTAGCACGCCTGAGCGTGGATCCCTGGCACACTTGAGTGTGGGACCCTAGCACGCTTGAGCGTGGGTCCCATGGGCAAAGTGACAAGTTGGGTGCAGCAGCATGCACCTGTGACTCCTGTGCTGGGTGGAGCAGAGTGAGGCAGATCCCTGGGGCTCACAGGCCAGAGGTGAGCCAAAGTAGTGAGCTTTAGGGTCAGTGAGAGACCCTGTCTCAAAAACTAAGGTGGAGATTGACAAAGACACTTGCTTTTGATATCTGGGACACACACACACACATACCACATAGACACATCACACACAACACACACACACACAAACACACACACACAGACCCACAGACACACCCACAGACACATACCACATATACTCATTCCACATTGACACACCACACATGCCACAGACACAGATAAAAAAAGAGAGATCCACAGACATACACACCATAATAGACACACCACACACAACACAGACACAGGCACACAGACAGACACAGACACACATACACCACACACACCAACACACCCACACCCACACACACCACATAGACACATCACACACAACACAGATACACACAGAGACTCACACGCACGCACACAGAGACACACACCACATATACACATACCACATTGACACACTACACACGCCACAGACACAGATAAAAAAATGAGAGAGAGACCCATAGACATACACACACACACAACATAGACACACCACACACAACACAGACACAGACACAGACACACACACACACACACACACACACACACACACACCAAGAAAAGAGGGTGGTGGAGCTGGAGAATTAAGAGCAGTTAAGAGCACTTGCTGCTCTTGCTGAGAACCAGTTCAGTCCCCAGCATCCATTTGAGGCATCTCAAAATCCACTGGTCAGTCCGGTTCCTGTGGAACGGATGGCCCTGGCCTTTGCAGGCCTATCCACACTCTGGTATACATACTGTCCCGCTCCACCACGCCCATGCATATTTAAAAGACAAGGCAAATCTCTGCATAGGTGAAGCCATTCGGCTATTTTGCAGGCGGTGAAATCAGAATGCAGAGACTTAACCTGGCCAGTAAGGGACCCAGTTACAGAGGTGATGTGGCCCCTGAACTTAAGCTAGGTGTCTGGCCCCTCTGATCTCCAGTCTTCCCAGAGTACATTGCAAGGCCAGACTTAATTAGCAGGCCGAGTTGATACATTCCTGCTTAGCTGCTTGTCAGAGGAGAACCATAAATAGAGCAGAGGATGGGGTAGGGGAAGGGGATGGGGACTGGGTTGGTGGAGGGTGGGGTGGATGGAGGGTAGACGAAAGGGTTGGGAAGACAGGACGCTTTGTGAAGAAGAGAGTGTTGAAAAGCCGGAACATGCGTCCTGTAAACTCTCCCCTGAAACAGCTGTCTATTCTCCCTCTAAGGAAGGGGTTTATGTATGAGCTGGATCCAGCTTTGACAGATGAAGCTTGGTTCATCCCCAGCCAATCCCCCGGGAACCCAACTCTGGAGCTTGGTCCCTTGGCTCTTTCTCCCAGCTCAACCCAAATCCCCACAATCCGCCCTCTTGCGGACAGGGCTTCTGGAGTGCACCTGGTATTTGGAAGCTCGGGGAGATTACTTCGTGGGCTCAGGTCCTGGTAGCCCTGTTCAGGAGGGTGTGAGGGATGAGCAGAGAAGCTTCCAACATGTCCCTGTCACCTCATTCTGCTGCCACCAGCTGGTCATGCTGTATTAAGAGGGGCCCTTGGCCAGGGTGGTGCTGGGAGGAGTGGGGGCAGAAGTGAGAATGCTGGATAAGGTAGGTAAACTGAGGTTAGCTCCACCCGCTATGGTACTCATTTCCCTGAGAGGCTTGTTTGATGTGACCTCTCTGCTGACCTGGGGTTCCTTGTTGGTCAACTAAGATACCTAGAGAAACTTCCAGAAGTTCCTTCAAGCTCAGACTGTCTGACTTCAATGTTTCCAATCTTTCTCGTTTTTGAGGTCCTGCCTCACTTGTGGGTACTCAGGTGGGAGTCAGGAGTGTGCTCCAGCAGGCCCCAGGGGTATGTGTGGGGGTGGGGTGGGGGGGATAAGAGCTGCTTTGCTGGTCTGGGAGTGCCCCTGAATACAGCAGCCTACATGTACACCATTAGAGCTCCCCAGCAGGACTCTTCCCTGATCCACTGAAGCAGGAGACTTCCTCTTATCTCACCACACGGACCGTGTGCTGTGGTGGGCCATTCATCTGACAAGAAGGCTCCAGGGTGCTCTGCTGAGAAGCTGTGGGTTTCTGGAAGGGGATCACCCTCCTCAGGCTCTCTACCAAGTACAACGCATCCCAGTCACAGAATTCTAGAGCTGAGAAGGTGTCAGTAGTCAGTGTGACTCACCAAGGGGCATACAGTGAGTAGCCCCAGGGTGGAGCCAGACCTCTGTATTCTTTGTAAAACTACTTATTTTTATTTTTAATTATGTATCTCTGTGTGGGTTTGTGCACATGAGTGTGGTACTCCTGGAGGCCAGAAGAAGGTGCCAGAAAGTGCCAGTTTCCCTGGAACTGGAGTAACAGGTAGTTATGAGCTCTCCAGTGTGGGTGCTCGGAACATATACAGGCTGTATGGAAAAGCAGTGCTTTAGTTTCATTTCTTTGCTGTGATAAGATGCCACGATCAAGGCCACTTTTAGAAGAAAGAGTTTATTGGGCTTATAGTCTCGGAGATTAGAGTTGTCCATGACCATCACAATGGGAGCATGGCAGCAGACAGGCAGGCATGGTGCTGGAGCAGTAACCGAGAGCTCACCTTGGAGGGGGGGAGGGATAGGGAGAGGGAGAGAGAGAGGGAGAGAGGAAAAGAGGAGAGGGGAAGAGAGAGGAGAAAAGGAGAGGGAGAGGGAGAGGAAGAGGTAGAAGGAGGGTGGGAGGGAAGATGGGGAGGGAGGGAAGAAGGGAGAGAGAGAGAGAGAGAGAGGGAGGGAGAGAGAGAGAGAGAGAGAGAGAGAACAAGCTAACTGGGAATGGGGTGTCCCTTTGAAACCCCAAAGCCCGTCTCCAGTGACACACGTCCAACAAGGCCACACCTTCTAATTCTTCCCAAAGAGTTCCAGCAACTGGGGACCAAGAATTTAGATATATGAGCCTATATCTTTATTAGGCATTTTTAAAAACCACCACAAATAGCAAGTGATTTTAAACTTTGAGCCATCTCTACAACTCCCCAGCCCTCTTCATCCTCAACTGCTGTCCCATCCTGAATGCTTTCTGGAAAACAAATATGCCGTTCACTTTGTGATGCAGAGTACTGATCTTTCTTCCCCCTCAATTTTTTTTAACCAGAGTCCTCAAAATACTCCAAATCTCCCCCTTATGGCCCCTTTCACACTGATCCATCAGAGGACATCAGCACCCACACCCAGCCCTGCTCTGTGATCTGAGACTTGGCTAACTGGCTAGCTAGCTTTCTATTACTGCAATTACTCCTCACTGCCACATGGTGTCACTGTTGGTGATTGTTCTGGTCCAGTTTAACGGATGAGCCCAATGGCAGGGTATGTATAGTCTAAATCAGTCCAGATGAAAACACCCTGGCATACAGTGGGTCTCTGAGTAT
The DNA here is from genome assembly GCF_004785775.1 of Grammomys surdaster. Classification (NCBI taxonomy): domain Eukaryota; kingdom Metazoa; phylum Chordata; class Mammalia; order Rodentia; family Muridae; genus Grammomys; species Grammomys surdaster. Next base: position 643,132 of record NW_021620226.1, on the reverse strand, counting down.
GTAAGTCCCAACTTGAAGGAGCTGGGACCTTGAGCCCCTTGGAGGGAATTGATTTGCCACGGCCTGGGCTAGTGAGATTTAAAGGATGACCTTGCCAACTGCCACACCCTCACTGCCAGAAACTCTACTGCACAGTATTTTAAAAATAAATGTGTGCACTCTGCTCAAACGCAATAAAGATGACCTTTAAAAAGATAGTTACGAATGACCTTTACACCATCTCTTAACCCATATGCAAAAGACGCTCAGTAGAAGCGAAAGCCGTTAAGGTTCTCTCTGTACTTTAAACGACTACTTACCCTCCCCACCTCTTAACTCGGAGACATAATTTTATAGGAATAGCTGTGAATTTGCAAATTGGAACTCTCAGCATCTCAACTTCATACCCGGATATATTTAATATTAAATATATACCCATTTCTTCCTCTTAAAACATTTATACCGTTCTTGTGGGGATTTCCCCTAGTTTTTATTTATTTCTTGTAGACGAAGGAAGAAGCACAAGCTATAGCATGCCTCTGGAAGTCAGAGGACAACCTGGGGGAGTTGGTTCTCTCCTTCTGCCACGTGGGTCCCAGGGATCACACCCAGGTTGTCAAACTTGGCGGCAAGTGCCTTTGCCCACGGAGCCGTCTAGATGACTCCTTTGTGGATCTTTAAAGACTTCCCATTCTAAAGAGCCAGACTTTAGGTTGACAGCTAAATTGTGTATAAAATTCAGTTCTCATTATCCGCCCCAACGGCCTCTCTCGCTATTGGTGCCTTTATCCACATTTATCACAGCTGTTCAACTCTCCAAAGTGTGATTTTCCTGACAGCGTAACAGAGTTGACCCAGAAAAGACTCTGCTTGGCTGGCTTGGACCACAGTCCACCTCTGAGCCAAGCATTCTGACCAGAGACCACAGTATCATGATGGTGGTCTGTTGATCACACAGACTGTCCTAGTGTCACCTGGGATGTGGTATCAGTCAAGATGCTCTAGAGGGTCAGAACTTAATTGAGTGGATCTGTCTCTCTATAAAGGGGATTTATTAGAATGGCCTACAGGCTGTGGTCCAGCTAATCCAACAATGGCTGCCTATGAACAATAGGTCCCAGGATCCAGTGTTGTTCAGTCTGTGAGGTTGGATGTCTCAGAGGGTCTTCAGTATATGCCAGAGTCCTGAAGAAGGAGGCTCTGATGCCAGTGAAGGAATGGGCTTGCCAGTGAGAACGAGAGCAAGAACAAGCAGGCAAAAGGAGAAAACTTCCTTCTTCCTGTCCGTTCATAGGCTGGCAGCAGCTGTGGACCAGATTAAAGGTAGACTTTCCCACCTCAATGACCTGGATTATAAATGTGTCTCCCCACTTCAAATGATTTAATTAAGAAAAAGAAGTCCCTTACAGATATGCCTAGACATTTTAATTAATTCCAGATGTAGTCAAGTTGACAATCAAGAAGAGCCATCACAGATGCCATTAAGGTTATGTCTGTAAAGGAGTGACCACTCAATCACTGTGTCTGTGCCACACAGTGTCTGAGGAGAGCCTGAAAGAGCTTGAAGAAGGGACAGCATGCTAGGTAGACAGAAACACTGTCACTATGTGCCAAGGATCATGCCAGCATGCTGCATTGGGCCACCTCTCCTGGGTGACCTTTATCATCTATCCTTGAGTGACCTCCGCATCCCAGAGCTCTGAGTGTGTTCTAGTTTCACTTCTGTTGCTGTGCCAAATAGCCTTACAAAAATGTGATGGCAGGCAGGGGGTGGGAGCAGGGAGTGGGGAGTGGGGGTAGGGTGGAGGTGGGGTGGGGAGTAGTTAACTGGCTTACAATTCCATACTCTCGATTATTTGAGGGAAGCCAAGAAACTTAAACCATCATGTCCATGGTTGAGCAGGGGGAGAATAAACACATGCATCTTTCCTTGCTTGCTATCCCTCGGTACTTTTATACAGTCCAGGGCCTCAAACTAGGGAATGGCTCCACCTTCAGTGGGTCTGGCTCAATTAACAATCAAGATGATCCCCTACAGACAAAGCCACAAACAAAACTGATCTAGATAGTTCTTCAGATGAGACCTCATTCCCATGTGAGTCTTTGCTATGAAAAGTTAATAGTTAAAAATTCCACCATCTTGGGGGGGGGGGAGAATGTCACCACTGACACTCATGGTGCCATGCTTGCCACAACCTTACCATTCAATGTTTCCTTGAGGAAGGAGAATTCTGGGTGCTGTGTGGCCTTCTCCACTGGACGCAGGAGCAGGTCTCAGAGTTACCTTCATGGTAACCACACTCACTCTGCTTTTTAAACTTGGTGTGGCCAAGAGCCTTCCCTGGGGACCTCAATTCCAGGGAACCTTAGTGTGTGAGTGTGCTGTGTGTGTGTGTGTGTGCACACATGTGTGTGCTGTGTGTGCTGCTGTAAGGTTTAGGGGTCTGGGTACCTAACCTTCACCAACATGGGGGTGGCAAGGGATGGAGTGGCCATCTGGCTGTGTGTATTTTCTCCATGTCTGTAGCATCCTGGTTATTATTCTGATGCCAGGCAGAGACAGCTGCATGGTGGGGGAGGAAGCTGACAGGCAGTGGGAGGTCACAGTGGCTGCTGGGGTTGGAAGGTGACCAGATCCCGGCAGGGAGGAGGGAGAAGCTGGAGGGACAGAGAGCCCACTGGGAAAGTGGTTGTGCTCACCCTCCCTCACCCCCCCCAGCTCCCTTCTTTTTGTCAGCCCAGCTATGTGCTTTGTGCCGTTGCTAGTGTATGGGCCAGGCTCACCGGGCCCTCCTGTGAGGTGAAAGCAAAGTTGGAGGTAAGGGACTATGTCTGAGCTGAAAAATCTGTGCTCCGGTCAGCTGTCTGTTCTCACACACACTTTCTAAGTTCCAGGGCTGGCCCCAGAAGGGAGCTTGTCCTCGTTCTGGGCGAGAAGGCCTGTTGGGAGATTGCAGGCCCTGTGAACACCATCTTATCTGTGTTCTTCCAGCCCCAGTGGGAACAGCTGTCAGTTCCCGGCTTCTGAATTTTCACCTCTTCTTTTTGCCTTCTCCAGCCTTTCTTCTCCTTTGTCACCCATGGTAGGTATAAATGGCTCTTTTTATTTTTTTATTTTTTTCATCCTCAGGCTCTTAAGGCTGCATCCCTCCATCCCACTTCATCCCACTCAGGTCTCCTCTCTCTCTGCCACAAGCCGGAGGAGAACTTGAGTGCTGGCTTTCTCTCTGTGTAAAGGAAATGGGGTCTCTGGACTTCTCTACATTCCCAGATCCACCCTGGGGATCTCTCAAGCTGTTCCCACGTCACCTTTGAGGGAGGGACAGATCTGTTTTCTGGGGATGAACTCATGTGCTAAAGGAATATTCCCCGTCACCTTTATCCATTTCCCATGGAAGTATAATTCTACCTAGGGCTGAGAAGGGAGATCTCTTCTTGAGCTACCCTGAGCAGTCAGACTCATAGGTAATTTCCAGAAAGTTCTCTCGCCCCGAGAAGGCAAAAAGAGGGGATGGTAAGTGTTAAGAGCTGGGTGAAGTACCTGGAGTCCAGACAGCTGTCAGTTTGGAGAGGGGGAGCTTCAGGGTGTGGAACTGTGAGGGGAAGCCTGGGAGAGATCAGAACAGAACCGGGGCCTTGTTTGGGGTTTGAAATGCCCAAGCTGTTAATTTGAGACTAATCAATGCTAATTTGCACATATCTGGCTGCTAGAGCCTGTTATCTGTTTCTTGTCAAGATGTCCCTGGGGCTCCCAGCTCTTTCTCATGGCTGCCCACCGGGCACCTCCTCCCCCCACTCCAAGGCATTGTGGGACCAGATCGGCAGGGGGAGACAGCAGCCGGGCACTCAGAAAGCCTTTGAGCCCACCCCAGCTGGCACCACAGGCTGGAAGAAATTCAGGACTCCGGAGGGGAGGAGACAAGGGGTTGGGGGCCTGGCCAACACAGCCCGGGAGGAGGAGAATCAAGCAAAAGTGCAAATTACCCAAACCCGTGATTAACATTTCTTCCAAATCTGCATGAATATTAAAGCGTAACCCACCCTGGTCCCCACACAATGAATTCTGCATGAATCTTAAGATAAATCGTTTGGATAACTTAGCGGCAGCTGTAGTCCCCTGCCACCAGCTGCTTCCCCAAATCATTTCAAGGCAGGGAAGGGTTGAGATAAAGGGAATGTTGCTAAGGGCCAGGAGGGGGCTGAGGGGGCAGGAGAGGGCCAGGAGGGGGCTGAGGGGGGCAGGAGAGGGCCAGGAGGGGGCTGAGGGGGGGTAGGAGAGGGCTGAAGGGGCCAGGAGTGGTCCAGAAGGGGGCTAAGGGGCCTAGGAGGGGTCTGGAAGGGGGTCAGGAGAGGGCTGGGGGTGAGGGGGGCAGGAGGGGGCCAGAAGGAGGTAGGAGGGGGCTGGGGGTGAGGGGAGCCAGGAGGGGTCCAGGAGGGGGAAAGGGGGGGCAGGAGGAAACAATTGTTTAGACACTGTACTCAGGCACTGTGGCTAGGCAGGGTATCACATGCAGAAGGTGAGGTGGGTTTCACAGAGCCTGCTGCTCTATGTCACACGTTATACAGACAAGGTGAAGAGTGGTCTTCATCAAGTCTGCACCTGTCTGTCAATGCTGTAAGGACAAAGAGTGACCTAGCTGTCTGCCATCTGTTTGCCCTGCAAAGACTTCTTTCCTGTGTCCCTGTTCTGTTGCTCTGTCCTCTCCCTCTTGGAGAAGCAAACCTTCTTGATTGACCCCCAGCTCACACCCATCACCTTGAAGGGTAGGATTCTCAGTCAGGAACAGCTTTGACCCTGCCAAGAGACACTTGGCAGTGTCTGGAGAGCCTAGTGGTTAGGAAGTTGTCCTCCTGAAGCTGCTGATGTTGTGGACATTCCACAGGGACACTCCCTCACCCTGATAGGAACCCAGCCTCTGATATCAGTAGCATGGAGCCTGAGAAAGCCTGCTCTTCTGGGTGCCCAGCTTCTAGGGTGTCCCTGCTTCCCCTGAAGATCTGGTCACCTTCTCCTGTGGTAGAATCGAGTCAGTCAAGGTCCTGGATAAGAGCCAAAGGCAAAGTTTTGAGCTTGAGGGTGGCAACATAATTATTAATTAATTGTCGTCAAATCAGGTAAGGCCCTGCGGGCAGCAGATGATATCCTCCAAAGGTTCCAGCCGGCAAGAGTTGTTTTTTTTTGTGTGTGTGGTGTATATGCACATGTCTGTTCAGGTGCCTGTGCGGGTGTCTGTATGTGCAGAGGCCAGAGGATGACATCAGGTGTCCTGTGCCATCACTTACTGCTTTGAGGCAGGATCCCTCACTGAATCTAGAGCTCGGCTGGCAGCCAGTCAACCCAGCACCGAGTCTGCCTCCGTCTCTCACAGGGACACGTGGGCCATGCCTAGCTTTTTTTTACATAAGTGCTGGTCCTCAGGCATGCGCAGCAAGTGCCCTTACACACTGCGCCATCCCTTATCCCAGCCAAGTCAGTTTAATGAAGAGGACAGTTAAAGACTTGTGAGTAGAGGTAAGAGACCCAAAGCAGGTGGTGTAGGATCCAAGGCGCAATGAAGTGGGAGGCACCCCATCCTTAAGTATAAAGGGCCAAGGGAAAGGAGCAGAGGGACCTGGGCCTGGAGAAAGCCAGTGGAATCATAGACTCAGCTGAAATTGCCTCAGCCAGAAACAAAGAAGGCTAGAGCCCCGGACTGGCCATGCCTGATTTAGAACGCAGGGAATGATGCTGCATGGAGGAGAAAGAAAGAATGGTAAGAGGAACTTAGGTGACAAGTGGGGAGTAGCTGGCAGAGTCATCACGACTACCTTGGGAACCCCAGGATCCGCGGAGGAGATCAGTTAATACACGAAGCGGCAGGGAAAAAAAAATCCCGATTGTAACCATGAGAGGGTTAGTACAAAACGCCTTTTGGAAAATTCTAGACTCTCTTTTCTTGAGAGAAGGTTAAAACATTAGGATTCACTTGGGAGCCAATCTCAGAAAGAGCTTCAGGAAGCCAATGGCATGCTGGGATTCAATTTACAAAAACACAGTTGAAGCGCCAATTTACAGCCGGAGACGCTTCCCCTCGTCTAGAGAGAATTGCCCGTAGACCGGAGTGTTCAAAGAAGCAAAAACCAGCACAGCCTGTTGCAAGGCTGCATGTGGACCCAGGGGTCAGGTCCCTGGGAGGTTGGGGGAAGGGAACCTACCAGCTTGATTGAATGGATGTGGTGGGTGTGAGAGGAAGAGGGGTTAGCAGGGGTCCAAGCTTCATGCTCTAACAGCTGGACAGATGTTAGGGCTGCGTCTTCACATAGGAAGAATGGGAGGGATCTTGGAATTGGGTTCAGCTGGGTGCCATTGCCCATGTCAAGGTGGATGATCATTTCTCGGGCTTGCTGGAGGTTGAACAGTGTCCTGAAGCTATAAGCCTTTCTTTTCTCTGGTCACAGGTAGGGTCAGGGCCTTTGGAGACCCCCGTCCGGGGTACCTGAAGGAGGACAGTATGAATGGGTCTCCCAGAGGCCACTGGACCTGAGGGCTTGCCTCCTGTTTCTGGTTTTAAGCAGCATCTTAACAAGAAGTAGACAAACAGGAGTGCTTTTCAGCTCAGCGGGGCCATAGGGGAGTGAATTAAAATCCCATTATAAAAACACCGAGGAGGCTGCTGGCAGCCTCGCGGACGATCATTCCAGAACAACCGGCATACACTGCCTGATGCCTTGCTGTGACCTGGGCCTCAGTGGTGGACTTGGAAGACTTCTAGTCAGCCAGGGTCTGCCACCCAGGAGTCTGTAACCTTCACCTCTTTCCGGTTCTTGTTGAGCTTCCCTTTCTCCATGATTGGCTCGGGCCAGCCTCTGAGGGGATACATCTGAGCCTTTTGACCTTGGCTCTGCTTAGCCAGGGAGGCGGGCTCAGTGGGTGGGATCAGAGCAGTTAGGATGTTTGATCCTGGCTCTCTCTCTGCAAGGAGGTGGGCAGCAGTGTGACCAGCGGGCCTTTGCAGTGTCTTTAAGCATCTCCTCCCCATCTTCAGCCCTCGGGGCTATTGGCTTCTGGCTTCCTTTTCTTGCTTGGCCTTCTTTGCCTGTCTTCCTCAATCCCTGAGTCCTCCAGCCTTGTTTCAGAGTCATCAATGGGCATGTAAAACTTTCTACCAAGACCCTGACTCTCTACCCACCACAGGGGCTGAATACAGTTGCTGATGGGAAGGTGGGGAAGGCAGGACCGGGTCCCTAGGAAGCTTGGCTGTGTGCACCAGTGGACAGGAGCCTCCAGAGCTTGGTGTTTTCCCAGTTCTGTTACTTAACAACTCACTCTAGCTATGGGAAACTTACTTCAGTGTGTCTTCGTTTTCCCCTCAGAGATGATGATGATGATGGTGATGATGGTGATGGTGATAATGATGATTGTGGTGGTGATGATGGTGATGATGGTGATGGTGATGATGAGATGATAATGATTCTGGTGGTAGTGGTGGTGGTGATGACACTGATAGCACAGAGCTATAGAGTTGGTATGATTTCAAATGAGCAAATTCATGCAAAATTTTAAATTGGCACAGCACGGGCAGTCAGAAATATTAGCTGTTACTTTTTATTATAGTACCAAAATGAAATTCGCTTTTTTCCCCACACCACAGCAAAGGCCTACCCAGCAACCAACCTCTCTCCACTTTTAAATAATGTGGTTGTGATAGAGTGTCTCCTGTGGGTAGAGGGTCCCTGAAGCCCTGTCTATTTTCAGGGAGGTCCAGACTGCCCAGCTCCTAGCCTAGCATGCGCCTCTCCAAGAGTGTCTGCACAGACTTATAAATGATTTCCTTGTTTGCAAATGCTAGGCCCGTCGCAGACCAGGCCCTCTGAGCCTTGGGGATGGTACGATGAACTCATGATGACGCCCATTTTGCAGTGGTCATTGACCTAGAATTGGAACTAGCCCCAGATCTAGAGTGAACTGGTTTAGGAAAGCCATGAGGAAGGAAGGCAAGTACCAATGGCTTCAGAGTCGTGGGTATTAGAAGAGTTTAGGAGGGTCTCATGTGACCAGCTTGATGCTACCCATATCCTCTCAATGGAGCTACGTTAAAGGAGTGGGCTGGGCTTGGGGAGACTTTTGAGATGAGGCCTTCCCTTTCTTCAGAGGATCTGTCTCTGGGTTTAAACTGATATCATGATAACCGTTGTTGCCACTGTCCTGTATCACCCTGTCACTGCCATCCGCAATGCTACAATCTCCTACTGCCACACCCACCATCACTATAGCCTCCAAAACTGCCAGTACAATTTTCACAAGCATCATCACCATCATTTCAACCGCCACCACTGCTGTGGCCACCACCATCACTGTCACCACGATCAATTTTATCACTGCAACTTCCACCACTGCTGCTACTGCCACCGTCACGGCCTCCTCTGTCACTATCATGGCCATCACCGCACCTCCACAACCATCACCGCTGTCTTAGGGTTTTACTGCTGTGAACCGACACCATGACCAAGGCAACTCTTACAAGGACAGCATTTGACTGGGGCTGGCTTACAGGTTCAGAGGTTCAGTCCATTATCATCAAGGCAGGAACATGGCAGCATCCAGGCAGGCATGGTGCAGGAGGAGCTGAGAGTTCTACATCTTCACCTGAAGACTGCTAGCAGAATCCTGGTCTCCAGGCAGCTAGGATTAGGGTACTAAAGTCCATACTCACAGTGACACACCCACTCCAACAAGGCCACACCCACTCCAACAAGGCCACACCC